>NW_015626863.1:360663-391706 GCF_001515625.1 Sinocyclocheilus rhinocerous
ATTATAAACTTCTTATAAATCTCACGCAAAATGAAGCGTGATTTCTGAGCTACCAGTTTTGTATTGTGAAATTAAATCATGAATTCCTGAACACTCCCCACATCTGCCATTGGTCAGTCTACAGATAGCCCCGCCCCCAGACTCCCGTCATTGGTTGATAGAGTTTTGCTGTGGTGGCTAGACCAAAGAGTCAACTGATACAAATGGCTGATAGACCTTAGTCAGAGAAGTGCCATATTTTGACAGGAATTAAAAAACGAGGCTGTGAGGGACATAAGTACAGTACGTTAAATGGATACTGTTGTTTAACAACATACGAATGTTTATTTTTCTGGAGAAAAAAAAAATTCCGGTGGACAAAAACTCCATAAAACACTTTTTAAAGTTGCAAAAATTATGTGACCTTTATGCAGTGCATGCCATTGTAAAGACTGTAAGTCTATCCTCACAGCCTCGATTTCATCTGTGCTTAATTAAAAATGGCATCTAACATGACTAAGGTCTGTAGTTGTTTTTGTATATTAACCTGGGATAAAAGAAAGTATTCTAACATGGAAAAATCACCCAGTTCAGCTTTTAAATTTAACCCTTAAATGCATGAATGTTTCGCCAATCATTATTACATATTCGGGTCTTTAGCGACCCGGACCTATATATACAGCACAGATGGATTTCTAACTGCTGCAATAGCAAAAAACTCTCTTGATATTTTAAGAACAATTACAGAAGAATAAAAAAAAGCATATGTCGTTACCTTTTGAAACTTAAAAGGGTTCAATTTGAGCACTTTTTACAAAAAATTAATCAGAAAACTGGCATTCTTTTATATTTAAAAAAAAAAATTATTGTTATATTGTTTATAATTAATAGATTGAGGAATACTAAGAAAGTTGATGTCTAACTTAAAAAAATGAAGGAGGGAGAGGGTAGAGAATGATGTCCCGGGTCGCTAAAGACCCGAGGTATGCATTTAAGGGTTAATGCATAAAATAAATAAACATGACTGCTCATGGAAATGTTACCAGTCAATTTGCTGATAAATCAAGAACAATTAAACAAAATTAATTTTGACACTATATCTTAGGGCTGTGCAAAAAATCGAATGCGATTTTCATGCTCATCTCGTCAGTAAAGCCGGTTCTGTGATTAGTAGTAAATCTCCAGCACGTGCTTTCAGATGGAGCAGCATTTACTACACAGAGCCGTAGTTCACTGACAAGCGATTTTTTGCACAGCCCTACTATATCGCGACATTTAGCGATCTGCCACTTCGCTCATCTGGGAAACTGAAACCGGCACTACTTTAATTTCCCTAATATTTTGCGCAACCAGCAATATTGTGTTTCAGTTATGGATTGTAGTAAAAAACTACCTCAGAGGACTTCAGTATTAATGCCTTTAATATTGTTGCAGCCTTCCTCTTGTTACTTAGGCGATTATTTTATACACTGTAACGGACTATTTTTCTCTCAGTGGAAGCTTGAAGATATTATGAAGTTAAGATTATAAAATGCGACATGAACTCAAATCAGTACTTCATGTCGCAAAATAAACCCCCTCAGGATTTTACATGACAAATTCGCTCTGCTTATAGATGTTTAGTTGTGGTTTATTTAGCAGATTAGTGTATTCTTATAGTGTAGCGTATATAGAATTTAAAGACAAATGCAATTAAAAGTCATCGAGTGCGTCGTTATTTGTTCACCGCAACAGGATGAACCGCTGCCGGTCACAGAAACGCCACATGATTCTCACCTTTTGCGTCTTGTGTGAACGTGGCTTGTGTCCACATGATGACAGAAGGTGTAATGCCTCAGCTTGTAATAATATATCATTACAGCGTGCTCATCAAACGCTGCGATATGTGCCGCAAATATTTATACATTTGCAAGTTAAATGTTCTATTTCAAATGCAGCATTAATAGAGTTTGTATTAAGATACTTTTCATGTCATAGACAAAGATCATTGTGCGTGTGCGTGTGTGTGTGTGTATGTGTGTTCGTGTGTGTGTGCGTGTGTGTCAGCCAGATTGACAGACCGTAGGATATAGCGTGATATTTGGTGCCATGGAAGAGAATAGAATATGTATTCACACCACACCAGATGATTCAGTTGATTAAACTCTGGGAAAAAAGCTCCTCGTTTTGATTGGCAGCCAAAGAGAGTTTCATTTTAGTACATTCTGTACATTTATAGTGATTTGCTTATGTGTATGCATGTTATGGCCAAGAATGTAATGTGTAAACTTAAATATGGGGATTGCAGATGTTTTTAGCCATGAAGAAAATAAATATTTTCAAACTAAAAAGAGATTAGCGAGAACTTGGCAAAAAGATCTCATGTTTCATCTGTAGTAATCACTCCTGCTCTTTGACAAGTTACAGATAACTGGTCCAAACCTTCCCAGTGGTATCAGCAGATATCTGGCGAAGGAAAATGGACGCTAGCTTCCCGCGTTTTTGCAGCCACAGCGCCTGTGCAGAAGGAATGACACCAGCTTTGATGGACTGTATAGCTTTTTTGAGATGAGCCTCTTTATGCCGCTTGCAGTTTCATTATGGCTTTGTTGGAAAGCTTGTTTACCTGCTGATAACATACACTGGTGGATTGAGGAGCAGCGATCCAGAGCTCGCTGCCAGAGTCACTCAAGGCTCATTGTATGGCGGGAAGAGAAGAATGCCGTGTTTACGCGAGGGGGGGGGCGCACATGCTAAATGTGAAATCAAACTATAGGACCAATAAGAGATGTGCAGAACTTTGCCAAGTTTTTATTTTTAGCCGCCGGGTTGCAGCGGAAGCTTACGAGCGCTGAGGTGGATGTGTACCTCCAGTCGCCCTCGTTTTACGGTCGTTTAATCTGTACATGTCGACAGATTTTCAGGCTTTTCAGTTCTCTAATTGAAAACGTGGAAAAATTGCAAATGTGATTAAAACGCATACTAGCAATCGTTGTTCTTGGTTGTGTTTTAATAAAAATTGCCGAGGCCGGGATGATTTCAAAGCACAGTCCTACGTGACATGTTTTGTCCTCGGTAACATGCAGTTTATCACCCTTGGCAGGAAACAGAATTCAGTAGTCGTGGATAAAATGTGCTCATGAGGATTTAAGTGCACAAAGTTGCCACAATTTTGGATTATATTTGTATATAAAAAAAGTACCCAAAAAGCATGGAACAGGCCCACAACCAATTTTATTTTGTAATGTGACGCATTTAAAGTGAAACCGGAAATTTCAGTGGGGAAAAAAAAAAGTAGGACAAGACTGGATTTTAGCCATTTGGAATGAATTGGATCATTAACATGTGGTTGGGGGAGGAGTTTAAACTAAGAGGGCTTGGTGACATCATCCAAAATGGAAAGTCGTTTCTGAGGATGTTACAAGTGAAACCGGAAATTTCAGTGGGGAAAAAAAAAGTAGGACAAGACTGGATTTTAGCCATTTGGAATGAATTGGATCATTAACATGTGGTTGGGGGAGGAGTTTAAACTAAGAGGGCTTGGTGACATCATCCAAAATGGAAAGTCGTTTCTGAGGATGTTACATTTTGATGAACGATTGTTTTTGTTTTGTTTTTTCTCTGATAAATAGTTCCCAATAAGACCAGGACTGTAGTAATTAAAGTCATTTTGAGGACTTGGACAAAATGTGCTTATGTGGATTTTATATGCACAAAGTCTTAAGCACAGTTTTGAAATACATTAAAAAAAAGTAAGCCAAAAAGCATGAAATGGCACCGACAAGCAATTTTGTTTTTCTAATGTGACATATTTACATTAAAACTCAAAATGTCAATGGAAAAAATGTAGGACAGGATTTGATTGTATTTACTTGGAGGGAATTGGATCATGAAAATGTGGTTGGGGGAGGAATTAAAAATAAGAGGGCTTGGTGACATCATCCGAAAAGAATGTCATTTCTGAGGCGGAGCAAGCATGAAACAACATCCACAAGTAAATACATTTTTCTAATATGTGATACATTTGCATTAAATTGAAATTTCAATGAAAATAAATGTAAGGCAGGACTTGATTTTAACTACCGGGAATGAATTGGCTTGTGAAGATGGTTGGGGGAGGAGTTAAAAATAAGAGGGCTTGATGACATCACCTGAAAGGAAAGTCGTTTCAAGTTACATTTTGATGTACAGTTTAATATTTTTCCCCAATTAATTGTTCACAATAAGACCAGGAATATGTGTTAATATAGTAAATAAGGTAAATTGTGGGACAAAAATTACTCGGGTGGATTTTATATGCACAAACATAAGTCATAACCACAATTTTGAATTACATTTTTCAAACAATGTAACCCAAAAAAGTGTTTAAAGTCAACATAAGTAATATGTAAAATTACATATTTTCAAGTGAAACAGATATAAATTGGTCGCAATAAGAGCACAAATGTCTATTAAGGAAGTAAAAAGGCCAATTTTGGATTTTAGGTGTAATCTCTAAATTTACAATTTTGGATTATATTTTACAAAAATTTACCCAGAAAAATCTCTAACTACTCAATTTTAGATTAGCAGATCTTTCCAGTGAGAAAGCACATTGTTGTTCACTAAAGTGAGGCCTAAACACAAAATATAATTTAAATGTAGTTTTTTAAAATGTAACTTGAAAATGACAAACCCTTAAAAAGTGGTGAAGGCCGACCTGTGGCTTTATCAGTCACAAGAGAGCAGTGGAGGAAGCAAACATGTTTTAGGGGTGTGTGTGTGTGTGTGAGAGAGAGAGAGTGTGAGGGAGAGTGTGAGTGTGGGGCTGTTGATGGCAGCTGCTAGTGCTTTGGACGTAGAAGCGGACAGATTGTGCGTTGTGTTGGTACAGCCAGTTCGCCACCTGGCACACTGTTTCTTGTTAGAACTTCTTGCTGTTTCTGTTCTGCTCAGAGAGACGCGGATGCAAGCGATGACAACTTTCGTCACACACCATGTTCAAACCGCCACCACAATTAAGGCCAAAGGGATTGTGTACAAAAAAACGATTTGCATTGGATTATTTCAACCTCCACTGCCGAGATGAATTAACAGGCGATCCTTTTGACATTAGATGCTATTATGGAACTGAATTGTCTCGTTAATCATTGAAATGTTTCTTTAAACCTGCATGCATGCCCAATACTGGACAAGAAGTCCCACCAGATGATTGTGGATGTTCAAGGTCCTTCATGGAACCATAGATGCCAGTAAAGAACCATTATATTTAAGAGTGTACTATCATACTTAGGGTTCTAGATTTGGACAATCGCTAAGTTTTACATTTTGGTGCATGGCTTTGTGCTGCGGAAGTGAATAAAATAATGCAGCTTGCTGAGGAAAAGTGGATTACTACTTTTCAAAGCAACCCGAAATTAGGGTTTTTATACATGCAGATAATAAAACAGTGACAAAGGTTCCAAAATAAAGATTCCAAAAGGGAGTTTTTGCAGCAATGCCATAGAAGAACCATTTTTGGTTCCCCAAAGAACATTTTAGTGATCAGTTCCTTAAAGAACCATTTTTTCTTTGTGTGAGGAGCATTTTAATCATTTAAATAACCTTTTTCCAATATAAAGAAACTTTTGTGCAATGGAACGGTTCCATGGTTGTTAAAAGTTCTTCATGGAACTATGGATGCCAATAAAGAACCTTTATTTTTAAGAGTGTACTATCATACGTTAAGGTTCAAAGGTACAAAGTAAGGTACAAAGTTTCAAACTTTGGGGCATAGCTTTGTGCTGAGGAAGTTAATAAAATAATGCGACTTGTTGAGGAAAAGTGGATTACTACTTTTCAAAGCAACCAAACGTATTATTTTTCTCCAGGCGGATGAAAAAAATAAAGATTCCAAAAGGGTGTTTTCGCAGTGATGCCACAGAAGAACCATTTTAAGTTCTTGCGTTCAACCTTTAACATCCAAGGAACCTTTCTATCGCAAAAAAGGTTCCTTAAAGTGGAAAAACGTTCTTTAGATTATTAAAATGTTCTTCACGCTACAAAAATATCGTCCTTAAGAAGTGCTCACTTAAAGGTTCTTTTGGGAACCCACAATGGTTCTTCTATGGCAGTGGTTCCCAATCCTGGTCCTGGAGAACCCCCAACACTGCACGTTTTTGGTGTCTCTCTTATCTGACACTCACATTTGAGGTCTCGGAGTCTTCACTAATGAGCTGATGAGTTGAATCAGGTGTGTTTGAATAGGGAGACATCTAAAATGTGCAGTGTTGGGGGTTCTCCAGGACCAGGATTGGGAACCACTGTTCTATGGCATCACTGCAAAAATCTTGTTTTGGTGCCTTCATTTTTAAGAGTGTAGAAGAACCATTTTGGGTTCCCTAAAGAACCTTTAAGTGAATAGTTCTTAAAAGAACAATTTTTGTCTTAAATGTGAAGAACATTTAAAAAATCTAAGAAATCTATTTCCACTATAAAGAACCATTTGTGGAATGGAAAGCTTCCATGGATGTTAAAGCTGCTTCATGGAACCATCAAGACCAATAAAGAAGCGTTATTTTTAAGAGTGTATTCTTGTACTGAAGGAGGATCCTGAGCCGCATATGGGGTCCAGAATATAACACAGACGTATAGATGGGATCTATTGACTAGCAACGATCGAGCAACCACCCTAGCATCAATTTTTAAACGTAAGCATTCATGTTTTCTTAGTTCATAAAATATAAACGCTTTCTAATCAGTCGGCTTGTTTGAGAGTGCCAAAATGAGTGTGATCTTGACAATTCTGGTCTTTGTGCAAATGATAATTGTTTAGACACCCCACACTCCCCCACCCCAGACCAGCCCAGCCTAACCCAGCCCCCGCATTCCGCCATGTGATTGACAGCCAGGGTGCTAATGCCTCTCTCCGCTAACAGACCGATGCATCCTTCTTATTAGTTAGTCATTCCACACTATCACACCCAGAATCCCTATCTGTCATTTCACAATTTAGCCCCCCGATGCATATGCACAGCGCCCAGACCAGCGCTCTCATCTCCTACATTTATACAACAGCAGAAATTAACAAATGTATTCCTGTCTTCTCTTTCCCCTTCTTTTATTAGTATTACTTTATCCCGTGTGTTATTTTGTCTTTTACTGTGTGGTGTGTCATGATGCATTTGCATAGAGGATGCTTTGAGATTTAAGCATGGGGGGGAAATATATTTACATGTTATGACCTGAATTCAGTTTATTTTTATTCTATATTGTGGCTTTTTATGAGAAAGTATGATTTGAAATAACTAATAGCAACTAGTAAGAACTGAGTATTAGTACAATAGACAAATATGTGATTATTAGGCCCTAAGACAGTAGTTTATTGTATCATGTAACTATGTTAATATTTTAGTAGTACTATACACTACCATTCAAAAGTTTAGGGTTGTATTCTTTATGTTTTTGAATGAAGTCTCTTATGCTCACGAAGGCTGCATTTATTTGATCAAAAATAGAGTAAAAATAGGAATATTGTGAAATTGTATTACAATTTAAAACAACTGTTTTCTATTTTAATATATTTTAAAATATAATTTATTCCTGTGATGCAAAGCTGAATTTCCAGCATCATTACTCCAGTCTTCAGTGTCACATGATCCTTCAGAAATCATTCTAATATGCTGATTTACTGCTCAAGAAACATTTCTATTTCTATTATATTTATTACATTATTATCAATGTTGAAAACAGTTGTGCTGCTTCATTTTTGTGTGTAAACCATGATACCCACCCCCCAGGGTTTTCTGATGTCTTTACTATCATTTTTTATCAATTTCATGCATTTTTGTTCAATAAAAGTAATATTTGTTTTTATCTTACTGACCCCAAACATGAATGGTGTTACTGAAATGCTAAAGATCATATGATCTGCATGAACCCATGAATACTGTGATGTCAAGTAAGATGTTTACTTGCATAATGGTCAAATGTACTGGTGTTGTTATAATATAAGACTAATAAGACTAATATACTAGTGTTGGATATGCTTTAACATTTACCCACCTCTGTTTGCATGAATAGGGTTCAATTGAATGTCAAGCTAATCAAGTTTTGATTTCTTAGCGGTTTATATGGACAATGCAATGTATAGAACAAAATGTGTGAAATTATGCAAATATATAAGCAAATGTCAAACCACAAACATCACCTGGATCTAAACCACAATTTTTCTCTTTAGTTAAAATCTTAAGCTGATACACAAGGGACTTGTTGAGTTTCATGAAGAAAAATTATGTGAATGTGCAAACTAAAGATGAATGCTGAGACTTGGAATGAACAGAAAAGTATCAAAGATCATATAGCAAAGGTCGAATTGAGTTGCATTTTCAATGTGAGTTTAAAAAATAAATTTTCACCACTAAACTTGAGTCTTTCAGTAGACAACAGGCCCTCTATATTGGCTATAACCGAGCGGAAGCAGAAGCCGAGGAACGGCAGCTGTTCGAATCAAAAGCACAACTGTACAAGTTTGCAGCCGCTGAAGAAAAAAAAATAGTTGCAGAAGAAGACAAACTTCAGGAAGATGACAACAGCACAAAAGTTGTACTGTTGGGCGTGAGTGGTGTGGTGTCGCCCGGTGCCAGTGCGGCTGTGCCCTCAGAGCTGTTATCAGGGCACTGATGGTAGTCAGGCACACGGCCCCCTCTGTTCCCCTGCCCGATTTGAATGGACAGCGTTTTCCATTGTGTTCTCCATCAAAACAGAGGACAAAGTTAGTCAGCAAGTTACATAGCTTCCCTGCATTCAGATTCCTCAAACCTCTTTTGTATGACGCTCGACAATGTTTTTCGCTGCTCTGGCTGCCGGAGGTATGTAAGCCGCCGTGTTTTTATCCTAGCAGACGCTAATAATTTGGTCATTAGCCACATGAGAACATGTAGTACACTTTCTCACTTTAGTGGGTAAATAATTGATAAGGCTTTTATCTGATCTCACTCTAAAGTGCTTCCTTGTGAATTCCTGGCACTTTCGTAAAAATTACCTGAAGGCAAACGGTACAGATTTATACAAGTTATTCACAACAGGAGCCCAGCCGCTGCTCTGGAAAGTAGGCTGCAGATCAAAGGATTGTTTTGATGTCTGCTTAGCATATTTGTTTAACCTAGCCAGTGATTCTGCAAAGTGCACAAGCTTTTTGGTGATATGCAGAGTACCCTTTATCCCTCTTTCTCTTGTGTTAGCTCTGGATTTAAGTACTTTCTGTATTTAGGAGACAACTGGATTTGCCAGCTTTTGAAATTTAGTTGCCCACTGCTTGCAGTCTTGGCACTCCGAAATAGATAACTAGGTATGTAGCAGGGCTAATCCTGATCGGCCTTGTAATAGTATTTGTGGACTACACGGCACCCAATTAGGGCATAATGTGTTATTTTTGTTTCTGCTAAGTTGGATTAAATATGAAAATGTGGTTGTTTTTCCCTCTCTTGGAGAATGTTTACTTTTTAATCTTCATATTTATTCCCCACCCCCCTTTCCGTCCTCGTTTTTCCATTTGCGGCCAAATTCGGGCAAGCTGCATTCAGCTAGCAGTTAGCCGAGTGTCAGTCGAGATGGCATAAGTGGGAAAGCGCTCTATGACAAATAGCCACGGCAAAGGAGGGAAGAAGAAAAAAAACTATGCGTACACAATCGCGTAATTCTCCGTTACTCTAGGTTGGCGAGATGAGCGTAGGTTTAGTGGAAGCAGAAAGAGAAAAGGGGTAGATGGCTCACAAGAGGGATAAACCTGGAGAGTCATGCTGCAAATGTGTTTTACAGAAACACAATGAAAAGAGGGGACAAAGCCATTGTGCCAAACTCCTTTGGAAAATGGCAAAGCAGCTCTCCAAGGTCCAGGACCATGGAGAAGCCGGATGAGCCTTCGGAAGCGGCAGAGGAGGCGAGTCTTTCCAACTACACCTGCCCAAGAAAGGCGAGGAGTGACCACCGTAACCCACCTTCTCCCGCGTCTCCCTGCCGTTATTGACCGTGACATGTTTTCTGTTTCTCCTAGTAAACACACAAACAGCATTGTTAGTGGCGAGAATTCCTTTTGAAAGAAAGTGTTTCCCTAATGATAGGGCCCTGCCAAAAAAAAACAAAAACAAAAAACGAGAGAGACAAAGCCAGAAAAAAAAATGGGAAAGCACAAAAACAGTCACAGGTGCTTGGGAAAAGAGAAAACATAGTGAATGGTCACTGAAGTCCCTCAGGAGGCCTTTCAGCGGAAGCCAGTGCGGTGGGTGGACTTTGTGACAAGGACGTTTGTCGCGAGCCAGGTGGAGCAGTTTACCGCGCGCGCTTCTGTAAGCCGCATTCACATGTTAATGCAGCTGCGATGTAACTTTTATTTGTCTCAGCCTGGTGCCGAGAGCAATAATTATAGAGCACTTTTGCCAGCGTTAAGACTGACAACAGAGGATCAAGCGAATGTATCATTTCCAAATGGATGAATATGGATGTTATGAATATAAGAGTGTGCTTGCTGTTTATGATATATTTTAGAGCTGTTTATGAGGAAACATTTATTCAGCCAGCACCGCTGTTTACCTCTTTGCCTTCATCTGAGTAGTATTGTATTAACGTCGGCTAGCATGGCGTTAACGTCAGCTCAAATGGCAGTTGGCAGGGGTGTCAAATAGTTTAGCATTTGCTAAAGCTAACAATGAGAGTGTGCGTGTGTGTACCGATCAAATCAGTGGATACACCTTGCAAAAACACCTGGCAAAATGTGTTGTTATGATGCATGAATAGACTTTTACTTTTTAAATAATTGTATTGTACATGCAAATGATTCATTTTTTGGAAGCATTTAGTTTGGATCATGAATAAATCTTGAATATTTGGTTGAGGTTTGGTTTTCTCTCTAGACTAAATTAAAGATTTAAGGCACACTGCTATAAACATAACCGGTAACACATAGGGAACACTATTCACTATTAACTAGTTGCTTATTAGCATGCTTGTAGCATATTGGCTGTTTATTAGAATTTATAAAGCACATATTAATGCCTTATTCTGCATGACCATATTCTAGATCCCTTAACTCTACCCAATACCAAAACATAACTAGTCTCAGCCTCAGACATCACGCCCACGGAACGTTGGCTAAACATCTGATGCATATGGCACACAAAAGTGGAAACACTTCAGGAGTTTCGAAGTCGTCATCGGATTGGTTGAATTATACAGGATTTCCGGGAGACGTGTGTGTCGCGTTCTATAAGGTTCCGCCTGGAAACAAAAATGCCGTGACGCCAAACCCCCTCACGAAAGAAGAACGCTGTCGTGTTTACAACTGTGATGACCAGCGCTTATCGGGATCAACTAAACGCTGGATTCTCAAAAGTATGTGAAATATTTAAAGTTCGCGGCACAGAATCTTTAAAATACGTCGGAGAGTTTTACACATTGGTCTGTTATTGTGGCGACATTTCCACGCCCCGAAACGTGACGCTGAAACTAAACGAACTGTGATTGGTTGTTTGACATGTCGGTCAAACGGCCTCATGGGTGGGCCTTGGCCAATGAAAGCTGCCATGGACTCCAGGTAATTTGACTTAGGGGTATCCCTGAGGGGGAAAAAAATCCCTGAGGTAAGGGATTTCTTTAGGAGCGTTGCAACAAACATCTTAACTGTCACCCTTACCAAAGTGTTTATACTAAGCGTTTCACGGTAGTTTCTGGCAACGTACGGCAATGGGCGCCGCGGTTACTATAGTTACTACATCTCACAATAAACAGATATGTATACATATCTATGACAATAAACAGAACATAATGAACCGCTTTGTTTCTGCAGTGAAAGCGCCTCCTGCTGACCAATGACAGAAAATTTACCAAATGTGAAAATTAACCCATGTTTTGACGCTGCAAACATGCAGAGTTGTAAATGTGAACAGGTGGACCGACAAGATAATGCATTATAAAAATCTAAGCAATTAAGACAAATTTTATTTATATTGTTATTTAATTAATGTAATGATTAATAATAATTGTTTAAATTGATATCATAATTGATACAACTCGTCCATTTTCTTAAAATAAATATGTAAAACTTTTTGTTTTGTAAAAACCTGTAAGTCATGCTTTTTAGTCAGTCTGAAGGTCTGGCTACGCGAGACTAAAACATAACTACTACAACTACCTTACTTACTATCAATATGCAGCAAATTTATTTTTAGTTTATTGAGGGAAAACTCTTGAATATGTGTTCCATAATGTAAAGTGTTACCAAATAGCCTTTAATATTAAAAGTGCACTATTAGAGATGGAATAGAACTAAACACACACTTTTTATATGTGGGCTTTTATATGTGATATGGGCTGATATGAAGAAATGATTTTTAATTTTTGTTTTATTTCTGCTTTTTGTTACAAAAACGCATCATCTCTTTGTTTTGACTTATATAAGTTCATAAGGAACATGTTTCTCACTTCAGAATGAAATGCCATTCACTGTTACTGGTGCTTCTGAGGAACAGGTTCAGAAAAAAGCCTGAAGAAGGGCGTCCTAACCACCGTCCATGTCTTTTTATGTTGTCTGTTGCACTTTATAGTCAAACTTTCTTTGGCTTCCGTTCTGAAGGGGCTGGATCCACCGCAGCATATGTCCCTCCTATCACCTGGTTTGTACGTTTCTCAGAGGTCTTTCTGGTGGCTCTGGGGAGGCCTGATTCAATGCCCGGCTATCTGCTCTGCATAAATAGCAACAAAGCCATTGTCATCTGCACCTTTTGGATTGCCTTTCCAAGCCTATTGAAACTGGCTGTCCCCTGAGACAATGCTCCAGTCATTGCCATCACCCTGCATTACCAATTGTTCTGTGCTTTCAGGAGAGTTGCCTGGCTAAATCCAGGAATGGATGGCAAAAAAGTGAACTGAGACCAGACAAACCTTGTTCTGTCAGGAAAAGATAATTCCTGAGGATTTAATAAACTGGACTATGCTTTTTTACTCGTTTAAACTTTTGTAGTGGAAATGACAACTTGCAATTTAGCAAGAAGAGCTGTTAGTGCAATGTGTTTTTTTAATGAGAAAATTATATATATATATATATATGAAGAGTTCATTTGCAAAAACCGATAACATTTTTTTTTTTTCAGAAATCAAGTTTTTTTTTTATTGCGCATTCCAAGTAATATCAATCAAACTGCAGTTGGGTTGTTTTGATTAAGTAATAATAACTTAAACAAGTACACGTAATTTACAAAATTAAAGTTCATTGAAAGTATTTTTTTTTACATATTATAAGTTTGTTTTATAGCAAAAGCAGATAACTCCAACCGTCGTTTTTTGGCAAAAGCAGATAACTCCACATTTCATGTTTTAGAGTAAAAAAAAAAACACTCGTTTAATCTTTGTAATCTCCTCAGATGACAATGTAGATGCCTGACAAACTTTTTTTAAAGTGGCGTTTATTGGTTTTTGCAAATTAACTCTTCATAACTCTTCATATATATATATAGGCTATATATATATATATAGAGAGAGAGAGAGAGAGAGAGAGAGAGAGATAGTGTGTGTATTATTTTGCCTAGTTTATGTTTTGCAGTAGTTAATGTATTTAGTGCATATATTTAGACAATTGTTCATTTTACTATGACGTTAAAGGTGAAGTGTGTAATTTCTACCTCTAGCATTGCTATACTACAGTGCTGCATTGCTGCCATATACATATGTTGTAATAATGAGATGATATGTCATTTAAACAATACATTTTCTCATAATAATGAGAGAATAATCTCATTGTGATGGAAAAACACATTTTTGACATATGTTGTTATTACTTACATTGTTATAAAATAGTTATATTGTTATTGTTATATTATTATTATTGTTATAAAATACATTGTTTAAATAAAGTGACTCGTTATTACGACATAATTGAGTGGAAAAAATTATACTAAACAAATTTCAAAAATAATGATTTTCTGATGATGTTTCTAAACACACACTTTAAGAAAAAAGGTACAAAAGCTGTCACTGGGGCAGTACCTTTTCAAAAGGTACACTTTTGTACCTTTTAGGTACTAATATGTACACTTTAGGTACTAATATGTACCTTTAAGGTACCAATATGGACTGTTTAGGTACAAAAGTGTGCCTTTTGAAAAGGTGCTGCCCCAGTGACAGCTTTTGTACCTTTTTTTCTGAGAGTGCATTTAACTGAACACTCATCCCATCTGCCATTGGTTGGACAAACAGATAGTCCCGTCCTAAAGTCATGCCATTGGTTGAATCTGTGTTGCTGTGATTCTTAAGGTAGAGCCACAGTGTTTTGCTTTTTGGGGAAATATGAATTATTACTAAATTTGTAACTGAGATAGAACTTTAATAGAAGGATAGAATTCTCAGAAGCTTAGAAAAATTTGACATTTCTTTACATATATATATGCTATATTGTTGTGACGTGCTCTACAAAGCGTGCACAATCCATTTTGCCAACTCAAAAGTTACTTGCCTGACATCTTTTAGAATGGAATATTTACAAAACTGGAAAAAAGTGATGCCCTATAGTGTTTCTCCAGTTTTAAGCCTGTTTGGGAGACGCGATTGAGCCATCCAGCAGTGTGAAATCATATCCAGTCCTGGTTCTGTAATCATTCTCTTAGACTCTTGTTAAATGGTTTACTTGCCACTTTTGGCGGCATTTGCTGAAGATAGCAAAGGCATAAAGACTGGCCTTGATCGGATTAACCATGCAATAGCATGATGTAACTCTTTGTTTGTGTGGTATGTGTTCTATGTATGTCACATATGCACTAAACTTACGCCGCTTTATGCCGCTTATGACCAGTGCGCGAAAACCCAGAGAGTTGCTTAGCATATACAGTGTTTTCATGGGTCTCTGAGCTCGGGATTACCGATATCTGCCAATATATGACTAGTCATAGTGAAAGAGAAGGTTACTGATTAATGCATTCAGAATGCATTTAGAATATTTTTTATTTTATTTTATTTCTTATACTGAATTTTATACAACCTATCTGGACTGTATGGCATGAACTATAGTGCTATTTCAATATTATTTATATACTATAATACATTTTATTAATATTTTGAATGAGCTTCTGTCATATTTTCTTTATTTTTATATTTAAATTTGTTTAATTCATTGTAAATTTTTTATGTGCTTTTGTCATTTATACACACATATGCACATATGTATATGTGTGTCTTATTTAATTTAATTTAATTTTAGCTTTAATGTTTTGCTAGTTTAATTTTGTTAATTAACCTTTTTATATTATTTTCTTTATTTTATATATTTATTTATTTATTTATTATTTTTTTTAATGTAATTTATTTATTTATTTTGATTTTTTTTTTGGTGCTCCAACTCATTTGCTATTAAGGCAAAATTTCTTCTACATTTGTCATTAATATTTATGTTTTATTTCAGCTTTTTTCCAATTAACAAAATCTTTCTAATAGTTTTATTTTTGGTTAACAAACAACGATAATAACCCTGATATGAACAACAAATGACTTCCTGCAATGCTCAAAAATGCTCAACATCCGGCACAGAAACATTCCAGCTGAAGGTTGCGTGTGCATGCAGTACATATCTGTGCGAGATATTTCAGTTTACGTTTCATGTTGTCGTGGGTTGACAGCTGTGACCATAGCAAGCCCTATTTCGCCTCTGTGTTCGAAAGAAGAAGAAATGTCTGCATTTTACCGGAGGTTTAGATGCTTGTTTATCACTTTTAAATACCATCATCTTTGCCGAAATCCCCTCTCAAAAGAACCTTTCACTTGCTGGAATAAATTCAAATTCAAATTTAAATCCCTCTTTGCATTCCTTCAGCCTCTTTTAAAATAGCTGGCTCCTTTTAGAAAGCTGTTTATGTAGTGATCTCTTCATAATCCAGTTTGTTTCTCAACAGCAAAAAAAAGGGGGAAAAAAGAAACACTGAAATCGTATTATCAGTGTCCTGGAGAGATGATGCGAGAAGTCAGAGAGACTCCATATCTGGTGAGTTTTCAAAGTACTAAATCTGAGAAACGTCGCAAATGCTCTTTGATGGAACACGTGCATTTGACTTGCAAATTCTAATAGTACATTGTATCGGCCCAACTCTGATGCATCTGATGCTTTTGTCGTGTTACCGCAAAAAAAAACGTGACAATGCCGAGCCTAAACAAATAGCTGAAATATATACCTGTACGCTGTACTCGGGATCTGAACTTGTGTCATTATGATTCAAACATCTCGGCGTTCATCTTTTCAGTCTAGTTTTCCCATATTAGGCTCCATTCTGTTTGGAAATACTGTCGAAGCGTATTTCAAACAAACAAATCAACACTGTCAGGAGCCCGACCTGTTTTTTCCCCGCTCTCTTCAGAGGTATTCAGTTGGCTGTTGAAAGGACAAATAACATGGAAGACCTTATTAAGGTTTTCTTTGAGCACGCTAGATTGGATTTATTGTTAGCGAACAAATTATAATTGTATCTCCTGAAAAGTTAGCAAAGATCTAAACAAAGGGAAATCAATGGCATAGGCCGATTAATCACACCAAGCGGGCTACTTGTGCCGAAGAAACTTACCTCATAATCAATGTCTTTGTTTTGCTCAAAGGGCATTTGCATGCTGATTCAGTGTGCCATATTGGATGCAATCAAAACATTGTCATCCACATTAATAAGAGGGTTATTTGGACTCTCAAGTATGCCACTGAATAGCACAGGCACGTTGTAGCGCTCCAGTATTAAAGACCAATCTAAACGTGATAGAGAGACACAGTTTGTTAGAAGCGTTTCGGGCTTTTAGTGTGTTCGTTTTAATATCAAGAATGCATTGCGCATGTAAAATGCTGTACAATAGGTTTAAGACCTCTGCTATTCCAAAGTTGAGGAATCAGTCAAGAAAATCCCACAGTAAAGAAAATCTTATCCCATCCCACACAGTCAACATCAAAGTATACTCATTTACATGTGTTAATCCTTGACGTCCACTGTGCTCACATACACTTGTGTTATTTATTTATTGTTTTAAATAGGTGCGGATGGTACCATTGCTATGGGGAAAATGTATTGTTAAAGTGTTTTGATCATGTATGTTGGTATTGATCGTGTGATAACGTTTGCAGAAACTCCGTTCTGAACCCTATAGTGTGCTGACTACCTAGACTGCATTTTAAGGCAGCACATGTGCACTCCTGACTCACGGGATGTTCAATTAGGGAGATAAATCATGCTGCCTTCTACGATATCTCAGTTTTGGTTCTTGGAGAAGGCAATCCCATAATGCATTGTAAGAAATTTGGTGAACAATTAACCCAAGATGTCGGACAAAGTGAGAGAAATGCTGATTATACAGTGTGTACAGTGAAATTTGCTTTGGTTGCGTAGAAATTTGGTAACGCTTTAAATATACATTGGTGTTAATAATAATACATGTTTCTTCAAATCAGCATATTAGAATGATATCCGAAGGATCATGTGACACTGGAGACTGGAGTAATGATGCTGAAAATTCAGCTTTGTATCACAGGAGTAAACTACATTTCAAGCTATATTCAAATAGAAAACAGCTACTTTACATTGTAAAAATATTTGGTAACACTTTACTTGAAGGGGTGTGCATAAGACTGACATGACACCTTCATAATCATGACATGACACCTTCATAATCATGACATGACACCTTCATAATCATGACATGACACCTTCATAATCATGACATGACACCTTCATAATCATGACATGACACATGTCATGAATATGAAGGAGGTTTTATGCATGTTTATGACAACTGTCATTAAGTGTCATTCGCTCAGTTATGTCATTTTTAATGCAAATATGACATTATTTGACCTAACCCTACCCCTACCCTTACCCCTAACCATAGCCCATAACAAAGACATCTCAAACAATGTCATCTTTGCATTAAAAATTACATAACTGAGCGAATGACACTTAATGACAGTTGT
This sequence comes from Sinocyclocheilus rhinocerous, assembly GCF_001515625.1. Lineage (NCBI taxonomy): Eukaryota > Metazoa > Chordata > Actinopteri > Cypriniformes > Cyprinidae > Sinocyclocheilus > Sinocyclocheilus rhinocerous. The sequence continues at coordinate 378,560 of NW_015626863.1, forward strand.
CATAAACATGCATAAAAAAACCTTCATATTCATGACATGTGTCATATCATGATTATGAAGGTGTCATGTCATGATTATGAAGGTGTCATGTCATGATTATGAAGGTGTCATGTCATTATTATGCACACCCCTTCAAGTAAAGTGTAACCAAATATTTCACAATGTTACAGTATTTTTGATCAAATAAATACAGCATTGGTGTGCAGAATAGGCTTCTTTTAAAAACCCCAGTGTAATTCATTATTAAAGTATTTTTAGTGAAATAATTATGCCTTGTAATGCACCCTATAATGCATCTATTCATTGCTATACTTTTAGAAAGTATAGTGCATTAAAGCATGACAAACAACCAATTTCGGATGTAACTAGGAATCTGCAAAAATTATAATGCATTTTAACTTTGGTTACGATTATTTATGTAAAAAATTGAATGTATTATTTATTACAACATACATTATGACTAGCCTCAAAATGCATTAGATTATACATAAACACTTTAAGTAAAGTGTTAACGAAATGTGTACTTGATCTGAACCTTTAAAATGACTTTTGTTGTATGCTTAGTCAAGTTGTTTCATTCATGGGAAATAATTTTATTTTTATGTTAACACAAGTAACATTTTTTTGTTTACTTTTTTTAAACAGTGTAAATATAATATAATATAATAGTTTGTTCTAATAAAAAAAAAATATATATATATATATAATATATGTAAATATATAATATATTTAATATATGTAAATATAATATATAAAAAATAGTTTGTTCTTATTAAAAAAATATAATTTTTACTATAATACTGTTTTAGACAATATTTTTGTACACCTTAATAAAAAAGAAAATATTATTTTTCTCTTTCTATTTCACAATTTCACTTTAATTCATTATTACTTGCCATTTATTTGTAATTATTTGTGAAATTTAGTAGCAATTTCTGAGTGACTGTTTCTACAACTTTTATTTTATTTTTTTTTCGGTGTATGTTGTGTATTTTTGGTCTATTTGAGTAGGGCTCTATTAGGTTAGCAGCATACTGCCATTAAATGTTAGTTTTGGAATTAATTGAGATTTTGTAACAGAACTACATATCATGATCATGAAATTATGGTTCATTTATTATCTGTATGACAAGTCTTAATGGATTAGTTTTTCCAAAAATGCCTTTTTTTTTTTTTCAGAGGTCCATAACAGTTGTCCATATGACTCGTATTCAAATTCTTCTGATGCCTTACTCATAGTTTTGTGTGAGAAACAGACTGAAATTGATGTTGTTATTCACTGATCATCTTTCCCGGCATATAAAAAATATTAGTATTATTAATAAAAATTCTCCTTTTGTGTTCCATTCACAAAAGTCATCCGTGTTTGGAACGGCATGAGGGTAAATAATGACAGTTTTAATTTTTGGGTGAACTATTTCTTTACTTTTCCATGATATTGGTTATTTTGCACAGATGGGTCACACGATGCAGTGATCCTGCATTGCATCTAGAGTGACTCTGCATTTGTGTTACCCAAATATGAGCACACATCTGCTATTCTGCCCACAGGTCCATGGAGGCACCTAGTTAGGAAGGCATAGATAATCACTTCAAGCGATGCTGGAGACCACCTTGTTAACAAGAACTATAGCAGCACACCGCATACTTCCCTGGAGGATTTTAGGTTGTTGCACCTGTGAGTCCTATAGTTTCCAAACCTTATAGATTCCAAGAGACAAACCTTGAATCCAAAACGCTGGAATCAGTGTCACTGACATTTTCACACATATCCGCTGATCTGAGAATTATTTTAATCTGATCAAGCTGTTCTCCAGCTATTGGTTGGCATCCTATAATTAGACACTCTTGCTTTGATTGAGAGAGCAGACATGGACAGGTGAGTCTCTCTCACAGGTGTTTTTAAACCATTTGACACACTATCAGTGGACACAGATGGAGTCCATTCCACTTATTATGCGCCTTGTTAAGACAATTTGCTGCACCTGAGCTAAGCGGAGTTTGTCATGACAATGGCGCTGAGCTTGATACAGTTCTTTTTAGGCCTTTATAGATCACCGAAAATCAAAATTCTGGCATCATTTACTAACCTTCTTGTTGTTTCAGAATTCAACTTTGTTCCTTGTGTAGAACTGAAAAGGACACATTTTGAAGAATGTCCACGCTGCTCAAGCAATCAAAAATGGATGGGGACTGGAGCTGTCAAAATACCAAAAAAGGCAAAAGAGCACCATAAAATTAGTCAATTAGTCCATAAAACCTGGGCTGTAGATTAAGGGTTTTCAGACTGGGGACCAGTGGCCTCAAGAGCGTTTCAAAAGTTTTTTTTTTTTTTTTAGGGCTGTGAAAAGTTTTTTTTCTCAGGTTTATACATCTAACATTATATAGTAGTGGCTAGAACAAAGATTTACTGTTCAAAAGTCATTAAGATTATTTCAATGTTTTTAAAAGAAGTTACACTCACCAAGGTTGAATTAATTTGATCAAAAATATTATGAAATGTTATTACAATTTAAAATGATTTATCTATTTCAGTATTTTTTTTTAAATGTAATTTATTCCTGTGATACAAAGCTGAATTTTCAGCATCATCCAGTGTGATACTTTTATAAACGCAATCAAACATTTTCTCCAAACATGCAGTGTACTTTGAAAACCGCAGACCTTTGTGTGACATGTCATTTCATTTCGCCCACTTTAGCTTTAATTTTCCCTCTAATATACACCTATTGTGGCATGTTTTTTTTATGTAACCCCAAATCAAACACCCAGAATGCACTTTTATTCACTTCCTGATGCTCCGCACATCCTCGATGGAAGAGCATGTGTTTGCATTTAATATTCTACTTTCAACAACACAATATTCAAGTGCGAGGATTTCCTTTGTTTCATATCCACTGATTCATCAAAGACTGTTGTAACAAAGTTGATCCATTTGAAAAGTTATTTATGTGTCGTGTTCTTTTCTTTCGCCAGCTGTCTCAGCAAATTACGAGAGATCAGCGACGTCTTAACCGAATGCACTCGGAATCAGATTGCGCAGTCTTTGGATCTTCAAGACAGGTTTTCCATTAAATAAGACGCTTGTAGCGACAACTCCTCACTTGTGTCGCGGGAGATTACGGAAGAAAGAAACATGTGGTTTTATGTCGCAAGTGCGTCCAATCTGTCCCCTCACACATATAGAAGTGACGAACCTCCCGAAAGCAGTTACGGAATTAGACTTTCAAATGAAAGCTACAACAAGATCAACCGCCAAACCTTTTGTAATGACTTGCCCTTCTGTCTCTGTTCCTCAAAATTCACCCTCGGCTGATGAAAAACTCGCCGGACATTGTGCTTGCACCTTATCCTCTGGAGAAAAGAACAAAACCGATATGAGCTTTTGCTGAACCCGAGCAAGGGAAGGGGGGTTGAAGGGGTCTTGGCAAGGACACACGCACACATGCTAAGACACATCAGATGGGAGCATCTTGTGGGGGCCCCTCGTGCGCTTTCACTCATTTTGAACACTTGGCTATGGGCGTCCCCCCCCCTCAAACCCTCTCCTCGCCCTCCAGAAGTGTGGCGCTCTTTGTCATTGTAATCCCGACTCTGTTTGTTAAAGACTCACTCGCTGTTTGCTCTCGCTGATGGGTGTACGTTTGCATGTGTGTGTATTTGCAAAAGTCAGCGGGCTGAAGGGGTGCCGTGACATAATTGCCGCTGGGTTTTTTGTCACAGCCTGTAAACGTGATATCCTCCAGACGGGCCCCCCTCACCCAACATTTCCCAAAAGTGACAGTCTACAGGGAGGAATTACACCTCATCACTCCCGTAATTACTAGTCCTGCTTCTCTAAGTCACCAAACAACATCAAACCCACAGACAGGGTCATTCTGCATAACGGCTGCCATTTGTGTGTCTCGTGTACATGGTTTAGCGGATTTTAGGATAGGTGATATATAATAGCTAAAGCTTTACTATGTGTTAATATAGACATTTTCCTAAACATATCAGCAAAAAAATCAAGCAACTTTTATTTTAGAATTTTTTCATTGTATTTTATTTATTTATTTATTTATTTTTGGTCAGAAGTGGCCTGCCCCACGTGTCTTAATATATAAAATGTTTCACTTTTTAATGAAAACCATTTGTTTTTAGATAATATATAACATACGTAATATATAACACTATTCAAACATTCTGTCCATTTTTGAAGTGATGAACTTAAAAAAAATAAAAATAAATAAAACTTTGTCACAATTATATCTTTACACCCTTTTTAAACATTTTAACTTTAGTTGTTATATGTGTTGTTATATTTGTCAGCAATTTTTGTAATTTTTAAAGTTAATATTTGTAGAAATACCTAATTCAAATTAAACTGCAATACTGTCAACCACTTTATCTCTTTAAAGGCATAATTATGTACATTTTTAAAGAACATAATTAATATGAAAAAAAGTTTGATGATTTTTATTAATAATATTTTTTATTTATTTATTTATTTTTGTACATTCCAAACTAAAAAAGTGTAGCCATTTCATATAATCTCTGTCATCTGATAATATAATCTCATCCATGCTAATATTTTAAATTCATATTTAATATGAAAAAAATAAAAGTGATAGGTGTTTTTTATTAATAATATTTTTTTAATATTTTTTTGTAAATTCCAAACTGGAAAAATGCACCCATTTCATAATAAACTTTATCAACTGATCTTAAAATGTCAATCATTTTCCTAATATTTATATTTTTAATTCAGAATTTATATAATTCATTCTATTCATACTATTCATAATTAAAAAAAAAAAAACATTAATTTGTAGAAATATCTACCCTTGCAATAATTTGTATGACATGGCAAAATTATATGAGATTGGCTAGGCTGAAATTTTTTTTTTTTTCAATTACAAAGGTAAGGCTTTATGGTTAAAGTTAAGTTTAGGTTTAGCACATACATTTTTGCACAGCCTAATTTGCATGATTTCTTACGAATTTGGCATCTTTTGTGAATCATTTTCATCGGGTTGGAAATATCAGCTTTAGATTTTAATTATAAGAAGAACCTTGTTGCAAAAACCATGTAAAGTCAAATTAAACTGTAAAGCTATTGTTGCAGTATGTTACTGTCAACCTTTCTGAAATCATAATTATGTCAAAATATATATTAAATGTTATCTCAAGATGGCAGTTTATTAACACTAAAACACATTTATCTGATTGAGTTTTAAAAAGAAATCTCAGAAAATTGACGCTTTAAATCATCTCATCAAACAGCATCCATTTCATAGAATGACCCGGCAGCATTCGTGCAATACATAATAGCATAAAACCGGTTAAGACTCATTTCAAAAAGGGCACGGAGTGCAAATAAGACAACAACAACAAAAAAAAGCATTCACCAGGCCGACCTCTCATTACATATACTTCTGCTTGTTGTTTCCGTAGCAATAAAGTGGCAGACATTGGAACTGGTCTGTTGAGCCATTGTTATCATCTCTGACCATCTGCTACCGAAGGCTGACATTCCATCTCATTTGCATGGTAACTGATATGGGGGGAGGAGAGATTGTGGGTGGAGTGGGATGGGGTAAGGGGGGGGATGTATGGAAGGACATATGCCCAAACACCCATCACAACAATATACGAGTGAAAGTTGGTTTTTTTAAGGATGCAATTCCACGCACATGCATGCACATGTTGGAAAAAGCAGGATAAATCAGTGTGTGCATGTGGAGAGTGATGGAAGAGGGGAAAAATACGGTCTGATCCACCCCTCCGTGTGCCGGTTTTTATGTTTTGCGGATGTGGGAGTGGAAGTGAGTGAAGTGTGTGTGTGTGTGGTAGTGGAGGGGTTGCTGTTGATGTACAAATGTGCATCATATTGAGAGCTTGTGAATAGGGAGGTGTGACGTAGAAAGAGAGCAGAACGCAGGTGCTTATCTCGGGGCTGTCACAGACATAGTGTGTCATATTCCTGGGGACTACCTTTCAAAAGCTACCGGCTCCAGCGCTAGAGCATCAGCCGAGCAGGGACCACAGAATCCGCAGCTAACTTTCAGCATCAGTCAAGTAGGTTGGTGTTCTGCTTGCTTTGTGATGTGACAGTAGCTGTAGCCATCTGTGGTCGGTGTCTGTGTCTGAACTGAGAGGATGTGATGCTGTGACAGTGCGAAAAAAAAGTTTTGAATGAGAATTAGAATTTAGAATGTTCATTGTAGCAATTTACTTCTTGTTTAAAGAACTCTTTTTAATTTATAAATATATATATATATATATTTAATATTAAAAAAATCGGTTTTTCTATGTTTTTTGTTTTTATTTAATTTTTATTTATTTTTAACTTTTTTATTTTTGTTTTTATTGTTCACCAAAAATGACTTTTGTTCACTTTCAGACCTATCTAGGATCCATAGAGAGCAAGGTCAGATTAGACCGCTCAAACTGTGTATTTGAAGAAGAATGACCTATTTTTTAATCACACAGATAACAGTAGATGTTGTCTACCTATAAATGAAAGTCCCTGTGCGTGTGCCGGAGGGTTTAAGCGAGTCTTATACGTGTTAGCATTGTGTGTTAGCACAAAGCTTGGGCTTTCGGTACAGCAGCTGAGCACACACAGCCCTTCCTGTCTTTCATCTCAAACTTTCAGGCTTCAGGCTGCATTAGCGCTGCCTTCAGTCTGCTGTCTTTAGGTTAGATGCTGTTTGGTTTCTGTTTAGTTTCGCAGTTGCAACCTGAAAAGCAAGCTTTATATGGAGTAAAACAGACTTTAGTGTTGTGTTTTTGTCTGAGAGTTATATGTTAGATGAGCTGAAACTTTGATTTGACTAGCTAAAACAGAGGATTCTGTGCGTGTGCATGAGGATCTTCTTTCATGATTTAGAAATTAGTAACATAAAAGCAGATGACATTATGACACAATCTTTATTGAGATGTCATTGCAAACTGAACTGAATGGTGTTGTATAAAGCAGTTATTTTAGTACACTTAAGTTCGCATGTGAGCTGAAAAGTAGAAATTTGAGTCATTGTCATGTCAACAGGTTATTTTTTATTGATATTTTGGGTTGTTGTTGATTAATACATTCAGCACTAGTACTTCGGTTTTTTTTCCAGGCCCAAAATAAAACCGATTAAATAGCGACATCCTTTTAGTTAAGTGAATGTTCTAAAATGAGTTATGTATTTCGTATTATGTATCCCGCTCTGGTTAGTACATTGATTTATATGTTTTTTTTTCTTTACTAACATCTTAATAAAAGAATATTTTATAAGTACATTTGTTATGAAAATGCTATGTCAGTATTTTGTTAATTTAACAGAACATTTAACTACTGTGTTTGATCAAAACATACAGTAGTTTTGTCTGTTTCAAGCCAAAATCTCCATGTAGACACTTAAGAGAAATAAAAACTGTTAATATATTTCTTTGATAAAGTTACTTCATAAAACCAAGTCCAGATTATCTATTTCACATAATTTTGTTTTGTCGTTCGACGCTGCTAAGTAAAAGTCAACAGAATTGCGTGTCGCTTAAGCGAACTGAAGGATGTGTTATACTCTTCTCTCCTGTTCCATTCAAATGTCAGGATTGGAGTTGCATTACAGGAGCGCAACAGTTTCATTCTGTGGTGTGGTGAGAGTTTAGGGAACTGTCCATGGTGCTGCTTTGCAAAATGAGTGCTGAACAGACTCTCTTCCTCAAAAACACAGGCCTCAGCTTTGATGAAGGTCATTTGAGTTTGGCTTTAACCTTCATGACCTTTTGACTCGCTCGTTTATACCCATTCGACAGGGTAAAACTACAAGTACAATACAAATTAACATTTAGATTTGACTTCGTAATGCTTAACATCAACATGCTGCCATTTTGGCTCAATAAATCAAGACACGACACCAAAACGTTCATGTCGTAATTGTGTATCCGTGTAACATCTTGTTACCTGTTTTTTTTTTTTTCCTCATCCCCCTTCCACAAAGCCATGCATGCACAAACTTCACTTGGTTAATCCAGGCAAATGAATTTTGTGGGTTTAATTCAACAAGGTTTTAAAAATGTTCCATCTGCTGTGGAGCAGCTGGTGATAGACTGAATGTAATTAATTACTTAACTTTTGAACAGTAGTCCAGGAAAACAGAGCGCCGTGTGTGTGTGTGACTGTGTGTGTTGGAGAAATGCAAGTGAAATCAAGAGCATGGCAGGAAGATAACACACAATAGAGCGGCGTTTGATTTTTAGCGGCGAGCATTTGATGCGATGACTCTGGAATTATATTCGCAATTAACTGAAAACGTGTAAATGAAAACAAAAGGCGCTGAATCCTTTCCATCTGATTGGCTTTAAGAGATTTAAGCGATGCATCAAATGTTTCTTTGAGCAGACATCTTTCATATAACAGATCGAATGCGATTGTGCGAATTGGAAAAAATTCCAGCATGAAGATCAGGCAAAAATAGAAGTAAATAAAAAAAGAAGTAAAGCACGAAAAGGCAGTGAGCCACGTTGTGTAATTAAAATTACATGGGCCTTTTTTGACACTTTTTCCCCCTCTGAATATATTTCAGCATCTACCTTGATAGCAGTGTTACCTCATTGGCTGCGGGTGTGTTTGTTGGCCTAACTATAAAGGATCTGCCTGCACCCTTGTGGGCTGGGAAGAATTAGGATTTATGAATTTATTTCCTCTGTTGTATTGTTTAAACAGCGTTGGTTCAGTTTTGATCCTTTCCTATGCCTTTGAGGCTGTTCCATGGTGTCAGCTGTTGACTGATAGTAAAAGAACTGCCGCACAGTATGAATGAAAGAGAAGTAGCGGTTGGTAAACACTGATAAGTGTCGACTGACATGGGTCAAGTTAGCCAATAGACATGTCCCTGCTGATTATGGACAGCTGCCACTGGTGTGAGTCCCACCTTAATGCATTTTACATGGAATTATGAGCAGAAAGACAATATGGAGTCAGAAGGATGCAGCGGCTTACAACCTTACTAAACATCACTCTGATTTTAAAACATTTCTATTTGCTTTGAACACTCTTTATAATTTTTTTACCCTCAAAACTCTGGAGTAAATGAAGTAATAATAATAAAAAAATGTTTTTAATTTTTTTATTTATGGTCATGGTAGAAATATTAAGGAATTCAAATTAAATAATTTCATTAATAGTTTGCTGTGTTTTATATTGACATTGCTTTGATTGTAAAACATGTTTCTCTTTGTTTATTGGCACTCTTTATAATTTTTTTTTCTATTAACCTGGAGAAATTGAAGTAATAATAATAAAAAATTGTTTTAAAATTTTTAGTTATGGTCACAGTAGAAAAAATGAAGGAATAATAATAATAATAATAATAAATTTTTTTAATTTTTTGAATTATGGTCACATTAGAAAAATGAAGGAAAAATAATACTAATAATAGATTGTTTAAAAAAAAATTTGTGATGGTCACAGTAGAAAAATGAAGGCAATAGTAAATTCAATAAAATTATATACATTTGAATTTGTTTAATTTTTCATTAATAGTTTGCTATTCTTTATCTATTCATGATTTAAAAAAAACATTTATTTTTGTTTTGAAGTAATATTGGAAATACACTCTTTATTTTTTGATAAAAAGAGGACAAATTTCATTTCATTTTTTAGGCATGGTAAATATTAAAGAAATTTAAATACATAGGAAAAATTCATATATTATTTTTTACATATTTTTATATTTAATTAATAGTTTGATGTGCTTTATGTACTCCTTTTATATTTACAATTTTAACCATTTTTATTTCTATTTTAATAGCATTTTTATATATTACTTGTATTCATGTTAATTTTACACTTTGCATATTTATGCAAATGTTGCATCTTGTGGAACATTACTGAAATTTAAATAACATTAATTGCATTTACTACTATTCATTTATTAGATTATGACTGAATATTTTAAGACACAGAAAAGTGATGTTTTATTTAAGTTCATATATAAAAGCATTCTCTTCTTTATTTATTCATTTATATTGTGACCTTTGCTTGAACACCCCTGAACCGTTTTTTTTCTTTCTTTTTTCTTTTTCAATCCATCTTTTATGAGATTAGACAGACCTTCATAAGTTATACCTTGAGGGTCACCATGTGGTATGTCTATACTGAAAATAGTTCAGCCCATTGTGCGTCGCTGCCTAATGAGATTGGTCGTTAAATGAATGACACAAAGGCTGAAGGGGGGGCAAACGGGGGGATAGAGACCCAAAGCACTCTCGCCACGCGACACAACAGAAAGATACAGTGTAACCCTGACCCCACCTCCTCTGCTCTCCACTAACAACACCTTTCATGTCGCTGTGAAAAGCTAGCGTGGACGTGGTAAGTCAGGTGGTCCTTCACTGCCCTGCTGACCGTGTTTGTGTCCGTCTGCGCGTCTGTGTTTGTTAAGAGAGAGAGAGAGGGAGAAGCAGAGAGGTGGGTAGAGGGTGAGAAAGATACTTGGCTGGATGGAGGGTTTGATCTGTGAAATGCATCAAGACAAGTGCAGTGCTTTTTGTAAGCTGTCATTTCCAGGGTCGTGTTTGAGAGGGGTGATGCTCCCGCAAGCATGTTTCAGAGTCAGAGTTGAGACACTCTTCTTTGGATAAAACTCTTCACTGTAATTAATGCATTGTTAGTCTTTCCGTATGTACACTTTACTTTTGTGTTCGCCACGTATAGTTCTTAAATTTCGCTGTGAGGCTTGTTCATTTGAGGACTTGTAGTTTCTGTGTCGTAATTGTGTATCCGTGTAACATCTTGTTACCTGTTTTTTTTTTTTTCCTCATCCCCCTTCCACAAAGCCATGCATGCACAAACTTCACTTGGTTAATCCAGGCAAATGAATTTTGTGGGTTTAATTCAACAAGGTTTTAAAAATGTTCCATCTGCTGTGGAGCAGCTGGTGATAGACTGAATGTAATTAATTACTGCAAACGGGGGGATAGAGACCCAAAGCACTCTCGCCACGCGACACAACAGAAAGATACAGTGTAACCCTGACCCCACCTCCTCTGCTCTCCACTAACAACACCTTTCATGTCGCTGTGAAAAGCTAGCGTGGACGTGGTAGCCGTGTGTGTGTGTGACTGTGTGTGTTGGAGAAATGCAAGTGAAATCAAGAGCATGGCAGGAAGATAACACACAATAGAGCGGCGTTTGATTTTTAGCGGCGAGCATTTGATGCGATGACTCTGGAATTATATTCGCAATTAACTGAAAACGTGTAAATGAAAACAAAAGGCGCTGAATCCTTTCCATCTGATTGGCTTTAAGAGATTTAAGCGATGCATCAAATGTTTCTTTGAGCAGACATCTTTCATATAACAGATCGAATGCGATTGTGCGAATTGGAAAAAATTCCAGCATGAAGATCAGGCAAAAATAGAAGTAAATAAAAAAAGAAGTAAAGCACGAAAAGGCAGTGAGCCACGTTGTGTAATTAAAATTACATGGGCCTTTTTTGACACTTTTTCCCCCTCTGAATATATTTCAGCATCTACCTTGATAGCAGTGTTACCTCATTGGCTGCGGGTGTGTTTGTTGGCCTAACTATAAAGGATCTGCCTGCACCCTTGTGGGCTGGGAAGAATTAGGATTTATGAATTTATTTCCTCTGTTGTATTGTTTAAACAGCGTTGGTTCAGTTTTGATCCTTTCCTATGCCTTTGAGGCTGTTCCATGGTGTCAGCTGTTGACTGATAGTAAAAGAACTGCTTTGTAAGCTGTCATTTCCAGGGTCGTGTTTGAGAGGGGTGATGCTCCCGCAAGCATGTTTCAGAGTCAGAGTTGAGACACTCTTCTTTGGATAAAACTCTTCACTGTAATTAATGCATTGTTAGTCTTTCCGTATGTACACTTTACTTTTGTGTTCGCCACGTATAGTTCTTAAATTTCGCTGTGAGGCTTGTTCATTTGAGGACTTGTAGTTTCTGTTTAGTTATGCATTGGGAAGCATGGCATTTTGATTCCATTGGCATAGCAAGTTGACATACATTTATTGCAGTGAAAACTTAAGTAGGTTCTTCAGAGATGCAGATCAAGAGCTTGTGTCTGCTGATTTAGTGGACTTTACACGGTTCACTAATTGTTTCAGGACTGTTGAATCAGAGGATGTTTCGTTTTTTCTTCAAAGTTTGATTCTGCACAGTTGCTTTTAAATAAATGTTGTTGTTTTTTTAAACTAAAAAAATTATTGCTTAAAACATTGAATTGATATTTCATGCCTAAAACTTTTTTTTCTTCATTTTTTACTGTCAATTGATTATTTCGAATTTATATTTTTATTATAATATAAAATAATGATTTTCGTTTTGCACAAATTTGGGGAAAAAATGAGAAATAACAAATGCATAAATATTGTAAATGTTTAATATTTTTTATATATTTTATATTTTTTATTATACGACTAGTTATTTTTTATTATTATTTGTGTGGTTCAGATGTGATGCACACAGTTTTCTTTTAATTGTGTCATTTAGTTATTTTGAAGTTATATTTTTATTATAATATAAAATATTGATTTTGTTTTCCCACAAACTTGACATAAAATTTAGAAATAGCATAAATGCATAAAATTGCCAATTAATATTTTATAGTTTGCAACATGGCTAGTTATTTTTTAAGTTATTTGTGTGGTTCAGATGTGATGCACACACAGATTTGAAATTGTGGTCAGACTGATGAATGCAAATGTTCCCAGATAGTTTGAAATCTGGAGATTGAAATTATTTCAATTTATAAAGTACTACTTTATCGAACATTTGGTCCTTTGAAAGATGCGTATCTTTTTTTTCCCCCAGCTATGAGAATATGGATTAAGAGTGTTCAGAATCCATCCTCTTTATTAAATCCTGGGGTTAAGTCAAATTTACATTTCGTTAAAGATCATTCATTTTATTGATGCATATAATCATGTTCAAGTTCCATCTGCTAGTCTGGGCTTGTTTTAAACTCGTAATGTGCCTTTTTTTTTACCTTTTAAGTAGAAAATAGTGTGACTTCACTGTAGGGTCACAAGTGAGTGCGTGCGTGCGTGTGTGTCTATGTGTGTGTGTGTGTGTGTATATGTGTGTGTGTGTGCGTGCGTGCGTGCGTGCGTGCGTGCGTGTGTGTGTGTGTGTGTGCGTGCGTGCGTGCGTG
>NW_015626863.1:391730-437126 GCF_001515625.1 Sinocyclocheilus rhinocerous
GCGTGCGTGCGTGCGTGTGTGTGTGTGTGTGTTTGTTTTGCTAAGCTTATCCCTAATAGTGAGTGAACTTCCCTTTGGGAATATTTTAGGATGTTTTCATTTGAAGAATTGAAATGTCATACATAAAATATATATAGAGAGAATGTATTTTTTTTTAAAAATGCTAATTTCTTATTGGTTTAGTCATTTATAATTAGCTTTATATAGAAGTAGTGTGTGTGTGTGTGTGTGTGTGTTTGTTTGTTTGCTCTCTGTCTGTTTTGTTTTACATTTTTGCTTACACAAGTATTGTAGTTATTAGGATAAAATAAGGCAATTACGAATTTTTTTTGCAAGTTTATTTCTTACACTAGACATTATTTATTATAAGCACCTTAAAAGCAAGTTGTAAAAACAAGTTTATGACGAAAGTGTGCACGCATCCATTCTATTTATTAGAAGATTACAGAATGAGACTTCATAAATCCGTGATCCTGATCCCTCAGTTCTTTTGGACATTTTAGTTCAATCAGAATTCCCCACTAGTCCTCTTTTTAATGCATGAAATACTCTTTCGAAACTCGCAACTCTTTCCAAACAAAGCTTACTCGGATCGGGAATTCCTATGCCAGAGGTAAATCCGAGTTAACATGGATTTAGACTGGCATGAGTTAAAGGACTAGAGTTTGTAATCCAGGTGGCCGGAGGATTTCGCCACACACTGGCAAAAATCACTTAAAACTCCCCGAACAGCCTGATCTGCAGTATCCGGCCTGCGCCGCATCTTCCTCAAATGATGACAGCAAGCCGGAGATATGCTGAAGCAGAGGTCCGTGCTGCTTGTGTTTGTTTAGATGCCAAAGAGGACTTTCCACCGTCTTATAGACCGGCTCGTTTTGGTTTATATGGGATTTGACACGTTTGAGTCGAATATGTCGGCTTGTGTGAAGTTTCACGTATTGCAGTGTTTCCCAACCTTTTTTGTCACATGTACCCCAATAACCCCATTAATTAAGCTCAAGTATCCCTCATATTCACTGCTTTTATGGTATTTATATTAACTTATGTTATAATTTAGCATTAATATTTAATATTAATTCTGAATATTTACCATTATTAATAATTAACAGTAATATTATTAAAGTTACTATTAAAAAAACTATTGTGGGTGAAAAATGGTCTCAATAATTAGCACATATATTCTACTTTGAGTGTAAAACTTTTTTTTGTCTTTATAAAGGAACTGAAATAATGACTTTAATCACAATTAGTTGTCGTTTTTATTTATTAATATTTTATTATTATTGTCATTTATTATTTTATTCATTTTTTAAATGATATAATTATAATTATTATTAATTTTATTATTATTTATTATAAGTAGGATATATATTCTATTTGAGGGTAACGCTTTATAGATTACATTATACATTATTATTACATTTTTGTGCATTTAAAGGAACTGAAATAATGACTAATCAAAATTAGTTGTAGTTTTCATCTTTTATATATTTTATATTATTATTATTATTATAAATAGCACATATTCTACTTCAAGTGTAAAACTGATTTACATTATGTTTTTGTCCTTATAAAGGAACTGAAATAATGCCAATAATCACAATTAGTTGTGGTTTTAATCTGTTTAGTAATATTAGTATTATTGTGCATACATTCTACTTTGAGTGTCAAACTTGACAGATTACACATTAATAGTTTTTTGTCCTTATAAAGGAATGACATTAATCATAATTCGTTGTTATTTTAAATAAAATTATATTTTTTATTGACATTATTATCATCATTATTATTATTTTAAGCATTTTTTAAAGTTGTTTCATACTGCAAGTTTCACAAAGCAAAATTGAAACGGCATAATTTCTCAGGTTGGAAATCACTGGCATATAGAGGAAAAGTTAGTTTTCGAAGTAATATTTCCCTCAAATTTGTAATTTTGAAGAAAGCAATTTACGAGTGAATCTACATGTCAAGTGTAATTCACCCTCACTTGTGTTGCCAGATTATTTTGGGGTTTGATTTCATAATCAGAGCTCAACACTCTCAGTGCCCTCCAGTTTCCAAACATATGCCATGAAGGGCAACCTTTCCCTTTTCTCTCTCTCCGTCTCACCCCACCCCAGCTGGAACAAGTGAGCAAACAGGAGGGACAGTGTTTGTGGAGGATGAAGAAGCTATGGGGAAGTGGAGTCGTTTAATGACAGGAACAGCTGAGGGCTCCAGAGCCTGGAGACCTGCCTTTTGTACTCTAGGATTTAGCTGGAATGGTAGCCACGGCTTCAGCAAATTGCCGACCACCTGGTAGTACTCATACGTCCTCTCTATTGAGATACCTTCCCGTCCTGAAACAATGGGCCGGATCAGTGTGCGCTGATAATGGAGAACCGGTCTGGAAGTTGTCCCTGCTAACACCTGGCCATTTAATTTTGGTTTCAGATGCCCTTTTATGCTTCCCCAAACCACATTAAGGGACGTGATATGTCAGCCTTTGAATGGAAGGTGTAGAGACAATGCAATGCAATTGTTCGCATAAATATATATATATATTCGCATTACTGAGTAACTTGTAACTGAGTAACTTATTCCAATGTATATTTGTGTCCTAAAAGACTTTTAATATAGACCTTAATGACTAAAAGTATCGCTCTCTGTTCAAATGGGACTTTTAAGGAGCTTCAGTAGAAAGGGAGAACTTCCCATCTGACTTTAGCTATTGTTTTATAGTGCCTGACAATATTATTTAGCCTAGTGTGTGTGTGTGTGTGTGTGTGTGTGTGTGTGACATTACTAAAAAGTAACAATTTGGAGCCATTTTTTAAAATGGGGTTTTAAAAAATCTGTAATTTATTTATTTTTTTCTTCATTGAACTGATACTGTAATGAGACATTTTTATTCATTTGTATGTTTTTTTTTTCATATGGATTGACTATGATGCCCTAAAACTGAATTAGCTCAATTGTAATTTTCTATTTCAAAAATAGCAGTTGAAATATTTTGAAGGAAGCTGAAAACACCAAATTAAATACATATATTAAATATGTTATAAGTATATATTTACATCGATAAAATATTTCTATCTATCTATCTATCTATCTATCTATCTATCTATCTCTATAAAGCTACTTATAATAATAATAATAATAATAATAACAGTATCAATTTTAAAACAAGGTAATAAAATTATATATATATATATATAGTTTGCTTGTTTATTTATTTATAAACTATAACTATATATAATTAATTGGTGGGTTTTTTGCAGATTTTTCCATTCCAAAGCTTATTATAAAAAAAAACTATTATAAAAAAATATAGATATTTTTATATATATTATGTATTTAATTTAATCATGTGATTAAGTTTCTTTTTATTTAAAATATTATTTTTTATTTCAAAATGTATTGCATTATAATGAGTCATAATCTAAACTTGTCAACAGTAAAGTTGTATTTAGTCGTTGGGAGTATTTTATCTGTTTTTGTGCTCCTCTAAATGACTTTATAGTTTATTTGTATATTTGTTTTATTTGGTCACTTTTGCAGAATTGTTTGCACAAGCTTTAACTCTGAATCTGTGCGAACGCCTGTTTCCATCGCAAACAACTGTTTTTTTTTTTATCATCTGCTTTTGCTGGCAGATTTCTCCTAGAATCATTTGTAAACAGTTGGAAACAAGTGTATCTTTGAAGTTACTCCCACATTAGACCTAGGGACAGATGATGCACTTTAAGGTAATTATACTGAAACTAATTATGCTTGCCCTAGAAAGAAAACATAGCCTCCTATTCCAGGAGCTAACAGAAGTTAAAATAGCAGCTTTTGAGTTCTCAGATTTCACAGTTTAAAGTCTCTGGCATGAACTACACGGAGACTGATATCTTGCGTTTACACACACACCGCCCCTTCTAATCTCGAGCGCCTCTTTTCTTCCCATCTTTCCGTCTTTGTTTTTATGCAGAAGGCCTAAATAGTGAGCTTTTTATCATTGTGAGTATTTATATGTGTTTTAGATTCGATCAGTCTTATTTTGACCGAATCTTTGATGTGCATTTAATACATTTTCACTAATAAAACGTAATCGATTGTGCTCAACTCCACCCCGTTCAGGCATACATCAATCTGTTTGTTTCACACCTCCGCTCGCTTTTTATTTCAAAGAGCATGTAAACAAAACCGCCAACCGCCTTTTCTGATTCGCATTCAGTCGCAATTATTTTCTTCCTTTCTTCTTCTTTTCTCTTTTTTTTTGGTTACAGTAAGACATTCAGCGCTGGGGGAAAATGAAAGTAAAACCCCACTATCTCTCACTTTGCACTTTATTATGCCGCAACAGAAAAACACTTAGCATGTAAAATGAATGTGGAAATTATTCCTGGGGTAAACTATAAACACACAAGTTACCCCTCCCGCCCCCCACCACCATCCTCCTAGATCAGAGTGTAATTGCCAGTAATCAGGTCTGTTTGCAGCTGATAAAACCTCTCTGAATGCGTGGAACCCTCTTTGTATGATGACTCAATTACGCCCGAAGTGGCTCATCAAACCTGGACCATCAGCAGCTTTAATAAATAAGGAGGCACAAACTTGCTGCAGGCGCATTGTGATTCCATTCATTCCATAATTAAATCCATTCCTGGCTTAACCCTTCTCCAGCCAGACACTACAGATGAACAAAAAGCGGGAGAGAGAGAGATAGAAAGAGAGCGGGTGACCTTGCAGTGAGACCCTGTGTCTTCATAACTCTCTATGTGCGATACGGGCACAGACAGGTGATGTGGAGAGAGAGAGAGAGGAGAAGAAAACGGGGAAAGGTGATTGGAAGGAGAGAGAGAGAGAGAGAGAGAGAGGAAGAGAAGGAGGGAGGGAGGTGTCTGGGTGGAGATAGAGCTGGAGGTCTTTATTTATTCATTGTTTAGTGCCACATAGTGCTTATTCCGTAATTACACTGAAAGTACAATCTAATCATAACAGTCATTCAGGAAGGACAAGGGCACTGAGTGCGCTTCCAATGTTTGCCACGCTTATTCTTTCAGATTTTTTACTCTCTATCGTTTTACAAAGTCTAGATACAAAGACAAGTCTTAATGCAAGCGAAAGAGGACTTTTAATAAAAAAAAGAAAAAGGCATGCATGTTTAATAAAAAAATTCACCTGAAACGTTTAAAGGCATATTCTGGATTATGCAATTTATTTCTGAATTAAATATACACATTAAATACAAGAAGAAAAAAGTCTATAGGGCAACTGTTAGAAGCCAGGGTTATTATAAAAAGCTTAAAAAAATTGTTACTTGAAATAAAATAAATAATTTGAAACAATATGAAATATAAAAATTTAACATTTCATTTTAGCTTCTTGCAAAGGAAACATTTCTCATTTTCATTTAGTTTAACTTGATACTAAAATAACTTACAATGAAATAAATAGTAATAAAAGCTATATAGACATACTTAAACTAATAAACTGATAAAAATAACAAAAACACTTAACAAAATTGCTAAAACTTGAACTTAAAATGAGAAAACCGAAAATGTAAAAAATTTAAAACGAATTCAAATATTAATCAAAAATATTATAGTACCTTAATGATACTAATATGAGACTTTTTTATTTTTAATGTATATATATATATATTTTAGTTTTATTTTTAACCATCAGTTTCTAACATTTAACCACAGAATTTGTTTTTTACTGCAGAATTTGTTAATGAATTCAAATAGTTAATATAATTAATAAAATCAAATAGTTAAAATAAATGTCATTCTTGATAAAATATGTTAAAACTCAATTTGTATTTGAGTTTGGGTTACACTTTATTTCGATAGTCCACTTTAGACATTCTACTAACTATAAGTAACTTTGTAACTACATGTCACATGTCAACTGATTCTCATTAATTTGCAACTACATGTCTACTAACTCTCAGAGTAGACTTAGGGTAGGTTTAGGGTTAGTAGAATAAGTTGACAAAGAAAGTGTTAGAAGATATTAAGCAGACAGTCTACTAATACTCTACTAACTGCTAGTTGACATGTAGTTGCAAAGTTACTTACTGTTAATAGAATGTCTAAAGTGGACTATCGAAATAAAGTGTTACCTGAGTTTGTACTCTTGCCCCATAGACTTCAATTGTAAGTGCATAACTGTCAATGAATGTATTGTTTGTTTCTTTCTAAAAATTATCTTCTAATCAACAGGATACCACAAATATTGTCTCTAAACTTGTAATATAACCCATTTCTCTGCATGCCGTTATAAAGATGAAGATGATTTGAGGTTTGATTACTAGCAGTCGTCCCTTGAGCAGTTAAATTAGATGAGCGATTGTGATGCTGATAACAAACGTAATTACCATATGCATTGTGCACTTGTCTGTTTGTTTGTCTTTTTTTCGGTCATGTTAGCATTCATGTGTTAAAGAGTGGAAATGCTCTGTCGTAATCATAGCTTGTGTGCGTTTTTGTTTTGACCACAAAATGTCACTCTGTTTTTTTTCTACTAAGAAATTGTGCATGTTAACACTAATCTTCTTTGTATGTGTGTTTTTAAGGGTCGCTGTGTCGTTTATTTGAAACGAATCATTGATGCTCAGAGGCTGTAAAGTGCAACTCTCTCGTTCGGCTCAGACGGGGCTTTGAGAAAAAGAGCAGATGGGTTAGGGCAAAGTGCACTGGCCGCTTACACACACGCAAACACGCGCACGCCAAATCAGGAAGCGCTATCTCCTTGGAGACCGCGAGGCCATGCACATTAGCGGCCCGGCCCTCAGAGGGATGCTGCCTGCGTGCAGAAGGGGCCGAGAGAAACCCCCTTATAATGATTCAGCAGATGACGGGCCGTCTTTCTTCTTATGCTAATGAGTGGGCCCCTCCTCGTCCCCGGGCCCCGTGTGGCGGTGGGGGGGGTGCAAAAGATGCTGGGAGTTTTTAGCCATAATTAACACAAAGCTCTCTCTTTCTCTCTCTCAAAGCCAACAGGCATGAATGGCTCACCAATAGCAGAGCTCAGGCGTTGTGTGGCGCAGCGTTTAAATTGTCCCGATGCACGCAATCACACAAAACTCTTCCCGGATTAACCATATTAATTACACACAAGCTATTTGATTTCTGTCAAGCAATCAATTTGCATCTTGTTAAGAAAGCCACATGAGGTCTTGTCTGTTAATTCGCTCCCAGGTTTCTCAACGGCGCGGTTTGAAACGTTCACATTTATTGTATCTATCCGAACAACTCCTACATGTAGTCTTCCAAGCGGAAGTGAATTAAAAAACGAACTGTGGGTCTTTTAAACAGAGTGAACTGTAACCTAAAAATATCGAAAGCAACTAAAGCAACCTGACTATATTGAGTGGTTTTTATTTTTATAGGGAGTCAAATCAGGTAGAAATAGCATTTTAGAGTAAAAACAGTATGTTTTAATGTTTTACAGTGTGTTATTAATCATATTATTTAATATAACTAAAGCAACCTGAGTGCAATAAGTTATAGTAATTTTTTTTTAGATAGAAATCTATTTTTAGACTAAAAACTGCACATTTCATGTTTTACAGTGTGTTATTAATCAGTGTGTTAATAATCATATTATTTAATATAACTAAAGCAACTTGAGTGCAATAAGTTATAGTAATTTTTTTTTTAGATAGAAATCTATTTTTAGACTAAAAACTGCACATTTCATGTTTTACAGTGTGTTATTAATCATATTGTTTAATATGACTAAAGCAACCTTATTTTTAAAAAATTTTTATGTAGAAATAACTTGAACGGTTCTTGATTTCCATTTTAAGTGCATAACTATTAACATTTTTTGTTTGCTAAAGTTTTAGTATAAATAAATGTTTGTGTATTTCATTTTCATATTTATATGATGCATAATCATTTAAAAATTATTGTACCTGTACAACACAACAAAAATATTTTGTTCAGAAATGTAAATGTGCTCCATTTTAAATTAACCGGTTTTATTCAAATCAAATATATTATTTAATATGAATAAACTTGATTATTCTAGTTTTCTGACAATGTTCTAAAAAGTTTAGCTTGTGCAGAAATAATTCTAGTATATTAAAACTCAAACTTTGTAAGTCATATGAAGCTAGTTTGTGATTTGGCTTTGGAACCACTCGTGCCATCATTTACAAAGTTGTTTAGGTTGAAACTGACTTGTTACCTGAGGTTCTCGGAGCTTGTTGACATATGGTTTGGTTTTGCAAGGTGGTGACGGTGTAATTTAAGGGATTGTTAGCAGCCAGCTGTTGCCCTAATCGCTCTCTCCTCCTCATGCCAAAGTTTCCGCTCAGAATATCCGGAATATCAAATTACGTAAGCCTGGAAATCTGCGTACCCTTTGTTACAATAAACCCCAGTGCTTATCGGGCTAATAAAAGATTTATTTTCACTCTCACAGCGAAACAATACCGAAATCACGAAACAAAACCCGGCTCTCGCAGTTTTTAATAGTTTTGGCTTTCAAGAGGTGTTCAGAAAAGCCCGTCCAGAAGCAGCGGGCCACTTCTGGCATGGCGTGTGTTAGCGCGCGTCTATGTGTACACGAGCGAGCGAGTGTAATGAACTAATCAGGTACATTAGTTTTTACAGAATGTAATCTATAGTGTTTGGGAGTTGTTTGTCTCAATAGGGGCCCCCAGTAATCAAAAGTAATGAAGCTATTACGCGTCGGGAGCCGGGAGAGGGCTGGCGTGGCATTAAGAGTGGGCCACATAAAAGGTTTATTAAAGGAAATTAAGGTCCATCAATGCCACACCTGCTCCCCCTATTATAAATGTATGACAGGTCAGTGGCTTCAATCACAACAGCCAAGCCGAGAGAAGGGGAGATAGGAGTCATGTTTCCCATTATAAGCGAAGTAACAGCCCAGCCAGTGACTCACCGAGCTCACCAGACCCTCCGACCGCTATAGAGCGCCATCAGCCCAGAATAATTACATTTAATAGGTTTTATTTGGGATCAGCAAGGCACTGCTGGCAGAGAGAAACCGAGAGAGAGAGAGAGAGGGAGAGTGAGTAGGTGCTGCAGTATTAACAGCTCTTTTTGTCTAAACACACACACATTACTACTTTTGTTTGGTTTCGCTGTTTTTGCATTATTATATTTGCGCTCGCCCCTGTCTCACCCTCTTAAAAGTGAAGGCCTGTCTGGCTGTTCTCTGTGTGCTGGCAGTTTGTTGCTGTAGTTTCTAAGTCAATTAAATATGAAAGCACGCCACACAGTGCACATAATGGACCTGATCTACTGCGTGAAATTTTCCCTTTTTTATTTGTCACAAAGTTTACTTATACCTTTCATTTCTCGTGCTGACGCTTCATCGCACGCTTCAGGAGTCACGGAATTGATTGGATTAGGTTTTTACTACTGTAATTTACTGTAATCCTGTCATTTGAAACTTTCTTGTTTTAAGTTCTGAAGTTGTCCTCGTGCAGGTGTGCTGTTTGTGAAATAACATCGCAAATAAAATGCGTGCAGTGCGATAAACTCTTTGCATGACACTAATCTGGCATACTTATTAATAACCTAAACTGACAGGAACTTAGCCGTCACTCTGATAATGAGATCCTGTTGAGATGAGTTATTAGACAATATTATAAATCTCTGAAATTGAAAATTGCTATTTGTTATTAACTTTTTCTGTTTTTTTCCTCTTTCCAGATGGAGTCTGACAGTGAAGAGAATCGCAGTGAAACATGTGATGGTAAGTGCTTTGACATAAGTACAAAAAATACACTAAATATATTTTTAAAGGGGTCATATGATGCTGCTAAAAAGAACATTATTTTGTGTATTTG
Organism: Sinocyclocheilus rhinocerous; assembly: GCF_001515625.1. NCBI lineage: Eukaryota > Metazoa > Chordata > Actinopteri > Cypriniformes > Cyprinidae > Sinocyclocheilus > Sinocyclocheilus rhinocerous. Next base: position 401,530 of record NW_015626863.1, read on the forward strand.
GTGTAATGAAATGTGTTTATGCGGTTTAAGGTTCAAAAAACACATTATTTTCCACATACTGTACATTATTGTTTCTCCTCTATGCCCGCACCCTTCTTTATGCACCAAGAGCTTGTAACACTCCAAAGAGAAAGGAAAAATTTAAATCGCATTTAATATAATATAACGTAATATTGTTTTATATTTTTAGTTTATCTAGTTTTAGATATTTTATATATAGTTTTTTTTTAATCTAAAATCTATTGAAGTAAAAAAAAATTATTATGACTCAATCTGTCTATATTAGGCAAATACATTTTAATCCTTTATTTTTAAGGTTCAAATCAAGCATCTATATCTCGTTTTGACTGTCTTGCATTTTACTTGTAGTATTAAAGTAAGTAAGAAGTATTAAAAGATCAGTTGATAATCATGTATATTCAATATTGAATATTTAACATTGTATGTTGTGTATGTATATAATATTATGAGTACCTAAAATTTTTCTTCAAATAGTTAGAAATGGCAACTTTTATTTCCATATTTTTTATGTTTATATTTTAATGAACATTAAGTACTGATCTGTTTAGCATTACATTAATTTGAATGATGTAATAAGTGTTTCATATCATTTTACAGATGAATAACCAATTACCTCTGCAACATAATATTTATTATATAATTATATATTATATATTTATATTTTATATTATATATTTATTGTGATATAATATATTATATATAAAATCTAGTTATATGTAGTTTTATATCTAAAACCTTGTGAAGTAAATTTAAATTTTTTTTATTATGACCAAATCTGTCTAATACATTAAATATTAAATATTGTTAAGGTTCAAATAAGTAGCTATATCTGATTTTGACATTTTACATTTTACTTTATATAATTATCAAAAGATCGGTATATTCAATATTGAATATACGTGTGTACATTGTTTTTTTTTTTTTATCTGTTTAGCATTACATACATTTTAATGATGTAATAAGTGTTTAAAGATGAATAACCAATTACCTCTGCTACATAATATTTATTTATTATAATATAATTATATATTATATATTTATATATAAATATGTCTAAAATCTAGTTATATGTAGTTTATATCTATAACCTTGTGAATTTAAAAAAAAACATATTATTTATTATGACCAAATCAATCTGTTTAATACATTAAATATTTTTTTAAGGTAGCTATATTTTATTTGGATTTTCTACATTTTATTTTATATAATTATCAAAAGATCAGTATATTCAATATTGAGTGTACATGTGTACACTGTGCTTTTTCTGTATGTTTTTTATATTCATATTTTAATTAACATTAACTACTGATCTGTTTAGCATTACATACATTTTAATGATGTAATAAGTGTTTAAAGATGAATAACCAATTACCTCTGCTACATAATATTTATTTATTATAATATAATTATATATTATATATTTATATATAAATATGTCTAAAATCTAGTTATATGTAGTTTATATCTATAACCTTGTGAATTTAAAAAAAAACATATTATTTATTATGACCAAATCAATCTGTTTAATACATTAAATATTTTTTTAAGGTAGCTATATTTTATTTGGATTTTCTACATTTTATTTTATATAATTATCAAAAGATCAGTATATTCAATATTGAGTGTACATGTGTACACTGTGCTTTTTCTGTATGTTTTTTATATTCATATTTTAATTAACATTAACTACTGATCTGTTTAGCATTACATACATTTTAATGATGTAATAAGTGTTTAAAGATGAATAACCAATTACCTCTGCTACATAATATTTATTTATTATAATATAATTATATATTATATATTTATATATAAATATGTCTAAAATCTAGTTATATGTAGTTTATATCTATAACCTTGTGAATTTAAAAAAAAACATATTATTTATTATGACCAAATCAATCTGTTTAATACATTAAATATTTTTTTAAGGTAGCTATATTTTATTTGGATTTTCTACATTTTATTTTATATAATTATCAAAAGATCAGTATATTCAATATTGAGTGTACATGTGTACACTGTGCTTTTTCTGTATGTTTTTTATATTCATATTTTAATTAACATTAACTACTGATCTGTTTAGCATTACATACATTTTAATGATGTAATAAGTGTTTAAAGATGAATAACCAATTACCTCTGCTACATAATATTTATTTATTATAATATAATTATATATTATATATTTATATATAAATATGTCTAAAATCTAGTTATATGTAGTTTATATCTATAACCTTGTGAATTTAAAAAAAAACATATTATTTATTATGACCAAATCAATCTGTTTAATACATTAAATATTTTTTTAAGGTAGCTATATTTTATTTGGATTTTCTACATTTTATTTTATATAATTATCAAAAGATCAGTATATTCAATATTGAGTGTACATGTGTACACTGTGCTTTTTCTGTATGTTTTTTATATTCATATTTTAATTAACATTAACTACTGATCTGTTTAGCATTACATACATTTTAATGATGTAATAAGTGTTTAAAGATGAATAACCAATTACCTCTGCTACATAATATTTATTTATTATAATATAATTATATATTATATATTTATATATAAATATGTCTAAAATCTAGTTATATGTAGTTTATATCTATAACCTTGTGAATTTAAAAAAAAACATATTATTTATTATGACCAAATCAATCTGTTTAATACATTAAATATTTTTTTAAGGTAGCTATATTTTATTTGGATTTTCTACATTTTATTTTATATAATTATCAAAAGATCAGTATATTCAATATTGAGTGTACATGTGTACACTGTGCTTTTTCTGTATGTTTTTTATATTCATATTTTAATTAACATTAACTACTGATCTGTTTAGCATTATATAAAGTTTAATGATGTTATAAGTGTTTCATATCGTTGTAAAGTTGTATAACCCATTACCTCTGCAACACAATTTTTTTTATGCACTTGTTATGAAACATAATCTCATAACACTCTTTAGAGTACATTATTAGTTTGTATAAACATGTAGGGATGCATTATATTTGCCCCGTATAAAGTTCACATAAACAAGGTGAACACATTTCCCATAATGCCTCAGCGACGGCCTTCTGACAGGCTCATTTCCTCACGTGTGCGCATGCCCCCTTTTCCTACGCACATTTGATCTGAAGTGTTAGTTTAACGGTCTCACATCAGATCTGTCAATTTTAATATTAATCCTCTTTAGCTGGAGAGACGTGCGGTTGCCGCGGCGATGCATTATGCAGAGGCAGTGACTTCATTATGTGGCAATATTCTTTCAAACGAGTTAAGGAGGGCGTCGTGAATGGAAAGAGCGACTAAAGCATGACAGGGGACATCATTATTCAAGTGTTTAGAGCTGCGTACTGTACCTCTCATGAGCACCTGGCCCTTTAATGTGCCTGTAAAAATTCATGATGGTGTTTTATTGAGTCTTCACCATGGGATTGAGGTGAAGCTGTGAATGAGACATTCTCTCCTACTGACACACATTCCTTCTCTCTCTGTCTGTCTGTACATCTCGTGAGACTAGGTTCACAGCGAGGCTTTGAATATATCATGTTGTCAGAGCTGCGGTTAAACACTGTTTAGCAAAGTGAACCAGCTTTTGTGCCATGCAAATCCAGATATGTGTATTGTCTTACACTGTGTAATTGGTTGCTAATTTTGCCCCAAGAGGAAGTATTGTGCATCCTAAACATGCCTTATGAAATATATAACAATTCATTCCTGTCAGAGAGTTTTAATTTTACCTTACCTTTTATTTAGTCTGCAAGACTGTGAAAATGTACAGAGCACCAGAAGGGACATGGTGATGGGGGGAAAGATTATATTTCAACGCTTTTGTGTTTGCTTGCAAAACTTTTGCTTTCTCTTGCAAATATATTGCATTCCTTTTAGAAACTTTGCATTCACTTGCAAAACTTTTGGGGAAACTTTTCGGGGGAACACACCACTTTTGAGAGAGAACGCAAATGTTTTGCAAGAGAAAGCAAACATTTTGTGAAAAAAGGCAAATGTTTCATGAGAGAACAAATATTTTGCGTGAGAATGTAAAGTTTGTTGGGGGAACGCAAAAATTTGGCTAGAAAACACAATTGTTTCGTGAGAGAGCACAAATGTTTCACGAGAGGACTCAAAGTTTCTTAGGGACCGCAACAATTTGGCTAGAAGATACAATTGTGTTAGAGAACGGAAATGTTTTGTGAAAGATCGCAAATGTTTCACGAGAGAACGCAAAGTTTCTTAGGGAATGCAAAAATTTGGCTAGAAAATGCAAATGTTGCGTTAGAGAAATGTTTTGCAAGAGAACGTAAAGTTTCTTGGGGGAACGCAAAAATTTGGCTAGAAAACACAATTGTTTCGTGAGAGAGCACAAATGTTTTGCAAAAGATCGCAAATGTTTCACGAGAGAACGCAAAGTTTCTTAGGGAATGCAAAAATTTGGCTAGAAAACACAATTGTTTCGTGAGAGAGCACAAATGTTTTGCAAAAGATCGCAAATGTTTCACGAGAGAACTCAAAGTTTCTTAGGGACCGCAAAAATTTGGCTAGAAATACAATTGTGTTAGAGAACGGAAATGTTTTGCGAAAGATCGCAAATGTTTTGCAAGAGAATGTAAAGTTTCTTGGGGAAACGCAAAAATTTGGCTAGAAAACACAATTATTTCGTGAGAGAGCGCAAATGTTTTGCAAAAGATCGCAAATGTTTCACGAGAGAACGCAAAGTTTCTTGGGGGAACGCAAAAATTTGGCTAGAAAATACAATTGTGTTAGAGAACGGAAATGTTTTGCGAAAGATCGCAAATGTTTCAGGAGAGAACGCAAAGTTTCTTGGGGGAACGCAAAAATTTGGCTAGAAAACACAATTGTTTCGTGAGAGAGCACAAATGTTTTGCAAAAGATCGCAAATGATTCACGAGAGAACTCAAAGTTTCTAGGGACCGCACAAAAATTTGGCTAGAAAATGCAAATGTTGTGTTAGAGAAATGTTTTGCAAGAGAATGTAAAGTTTCTTGGGGGAATGCAAAAATTTGGCTAGAAAACACAATTGTTTCGTGAGAGAGCACAAATGTTTTGCAAAAGATCGCAAATGATTCACGAGAGAACGCGAAGTTTCTTAGGGACCGCAAAAATTTGGCTAGAAAATGCAAATGTTGTGTTAGAGAAATGTTTTGCAAGAGAATGTAAAGTTTCTTGGGGGAATGCAAAAATTTGGCTAGAAAACACAATTGTTTCGTGAGAGAGCACAAATGTTTTGCAAAAGATCGCAAATGATTCACGAGAGAACGCGAAGTTTCTTAGGGACCGCAAAAATTTGGCTAGAAAATGCAAATGTTGTGTTAGAGAAATGTTTTGCAAGAGAATGTAAAGTTTCTTGGGGGAATGCAAAAATTTGGCTAGAAAACACAATTGTTTTGTGAGAGAGCGCAAATGTTTTGCGAAAGATCGCAAATGTTTCACGAGAGAACGCAAAGTTTCTTAGGGACCGCAAAAATTTGGCTAGAAAATACAATTGTGTTAGAGAACGGAAATGTTTTGCGAAAGATCCCAAATGTTTCACGAGAGAACGCAAAGTTTCTTGGGGGAACGCAAACATTTTTGTGAGAAACGCAAATGTTTAATGAGAGAATGTAAAGTTTCTTGGGGGAATGCAAAAATTTGGCTAGAAAACACAATTGTTTTGTGAGAGAGCGCAAATGTTTTGCGAAAGATCGCAAATGATTCACGAGAGAACGCAAAGTTTCTTAGGGACCGCAAAAATTTGGCTAGAAAATGCAAATGTTGCGTTAAAGAAATGTTTTGTGAGAGAATGTAAAGTTTCTTGGGGGAACGCAAAAAATTGGCTAGAAAATGCAAATGTTTTGCGAAAAATCACAAATGTTTTACAAGAGAATGCAAATATTATACGAGAGGATGCAGTTTTGCGAGCAAATGCAAAATCATTGAACTATAAATCAATCCGTCTATTTTCAATCCATCTCGTATTTTTTTCACCACGTCCATGAAAATGTAACCTAAAAAAGTGCATCATGTTATAACATTTAAATGACCTGTTTTTATTCGTCAAAAATATGTAAATTATAAATAAAACATTATATTAATTCAATAAATAAATAGATACAGTACATACATACATTTTATTATAAATATTATACATAAAAAAGTTATAAGACAGAATCAATCTGATTACTTTGTGTTGCACCAAGAAAAGTCATATAATAAAATATCTCCTTCAGGTAATGACTGCACTACACATTTTTACGTCTTTATCCTTTTTCAGTGTTTGACAGTCAGTCTTACTTCCTAAGAGAGACATTACCCAGAATGCTTTACCTTAAAGGGACAATACACTCAAAAGTGAAGATTTTGTCATTAGATTTTGCCTTTGTGTTGTTCCAAACCCGCATGACTGCATGTATCTCTCATCGGAGTGATTTATTGAGTTTGCTGGGCTGTTGTTTACCCATCAGCAGTACTCAAAATCTTAGCTAAATCGGGTCAACTGATACTGGATAAGGCCAGATCCTTTCATGCGGTTTAAAACTACCTGAAGCCTTATTTGCATCTCTGTGTTTTGTATGGATTTGCATCTTTTTTGCTCTATCCATAGCTAGACTTTCAGAGCACAAGAAGGAGATTTATTTATGATGTTTTGTATGCCACACGAACTGTATCCTCAACATAAACGTCTATCACCGAGTCAGCAGGAGTCTTCATCATTGTGTCCGTCTGAGTGTGACATTAAAGCGAGAGGTGTGTGAAGGATCACAGGCAGGTGCTGGAGGGGCCGGTCTCTCTGGTGGAAATGTAAACACATGTGTTTACTCTTTCTCTCTCTTTTTCTGTTTGCAGTTCTGCCTGACTGCATTGCTGAGGCGCCCAGGTAAGCCAGAGTTCACTACCTGCTTCCGAGTGTCAGTTTATGGCTTTTCTGACAGCTTTTACTGCATGCATGCAGTTGTCAAAAGTTGCATTTAAGACTTCAGTATTTGGACACTTAAGTCTCACTTAAAAATAAATTAATTGCATTGGATGCAAACTATTAAAGTCGTGTTTGCACACAAATCAAGAGCTTTTCTCTTCTAATTTTTTAATCTGGTGTGCTGGTGGTTTTTTAGTGGCTGAATGAAGTCAATTAGTTTATCTCATTAACTATGAACATGATTCACTGACATATGAAACAGATTTTAAATCATATGTGAACTATTTTGTTTGAAAAGTGAACTTGTGTCTTTCTTTAAAATAAATGTTTTAAATAAATGTTTGGTGTTTTATACTTTGTGATTTTTCTATAATATATATATAAATTCACACTAAAAGTGTTTGGGGTCTGTAAGATTTTTAATATTTTTGAGTGAAGTAATTCATTTAGAAAATCTACAGTGAAATCAGTAATATTGAAAAATTTTGTCACAATTTAAAATAACTGTTTTATATTTTAATATATTTTAAAATAAAATTTATTCCTGTGATAAAAAGCATATTTTCAGCATCATTACTCCAGTCTTCAGTGTCACATGATCCTTCAGAAATCATTCTAATATGCTGATTTGCTATTATATATGCTAATATGCAAATGTGTGAAACACAACAGACTTCCATGAATACAAAGTTCAAAAGAACAGCACATATTTGAAATAGAAAGTTTTTACTGTCACTTTTGATCAATTTAATATGTAAAATACTTTCAAAAAGAATAAAAATCTGATTTTGTACTGAAAAATCTGAAAAATACTGATCCCAAACTTTTGAACTGTACTTTTATATAATATAATATAATATAATATAATATAATATAACATATTTGCTTATATTTACTGATTTTGTACTGAAAAATCTGAATCATACTGATCCCAAACTTTTGAACTGTACTTTTATATAATATAATATAATATAATATAACATATTTGCTTATATTTACTTTCTTGTATTTAATAATTTATTGCTATGTTTTCATACAAGTGTGACTTAAGTGTCCAAATACTTTTTGGGGCAACTGTAGTTTTGTTAATTTTTTGCATGCATCTTATTATTAAACAGCGTTAAATTTTATTTATTTTAATTCAGTGCAAGTTGTTTCGTGCACTTCTTTGTGTATTTTGTGTCAAAAGCTACACTAAACTTTTTCATGATATCGGCCTACAGCAAACATTTGATTCTCTGTATCATTGCTTATTATGCAGCGTGATAGCTGATAATAGCAACAGATTTCTCATTGAAAATAATGAGCCAGTTGATGCTTGAGTGTTTTGGACTCTGTGTTCACACATAAGTTCACACATGAAGATCTGCGATTCTGATTTTCTTAGTCACATCTTGCAGGGAATTTCAGATAGTGCCCTTATGAGTTTTGAAACAAACTCGCTGCCCCAAAGAGCATGAAATGCATTTCGCCACCCATTTTACTTCCTTGACATTTTTTCGTGTGAAACAGGATGTTCAGTGAGACAAAATGCTGGGCGAGGCTTGATTTGATCCATCGGGAATTGATTGGATGGTGAAAAGTGGTTTCTTATAAGTGGTCGGAGGAGAGGGATTGAAAAATAAGAAGGCCAAAATGGAAAGTCGGTTCAGAGGTGGAATTATTAGTGATTATATTTTTGTCTTTAGACTAATGTGTCCCAACTAATCATTTACAATAAGACCAGAAATGTGAATTAAGAAACAAAAAAAGAATTAATCAAATTCAAATTTGTTCATATTACCATTCAAAAGTTTGGGGTCTGTAATATTTTGTATGTTTGTGAAAGAAGTCTATTCTATTTTAAATTCTTAAAAAATACAGTAACATTGTGAAATATTATTACAATTTAATGTAACTGTTGTCTATTTGAATATATTGTAAAATGTAAATTATTCCTGTGATAAAAAGCTGATTATAAAACGGATAGTTCCGGTCCTTGATTCTGATTGGCTGAGCCGCGTTTGAAGCTGTTGCTCTCCCCCTCCCTCACCGCATCCATCTATTCGTCCATCATGTTCATCTATCACGTCGTCCCGGGGAAGTTCGCGACAGTTGATTCCCGGATGTTTTTTCATGCATCCGGTGTCCAGATTAAGGAGATTTCCTCCGCTCGACTTCTTTGAAACCCGGATTAAAAACTCGGCGGCGTTAAAGTAGCTGCCGCCTGGTTGATTGTGCAGCCTGGAAAAGTGTTTTTTTATAAGCAAGTGTGGTTGCTTGCATAATTATGCAAATAGGGTAACTGAGAATAGAATGCACCAAATTATATTGTGCCTCGTTGACAAAAGAGTGTGATCATACACTCCAACAACAAAACATATTTGGCAACGAAGGCACGGAAACGTTAAAGTCGATATTACGTTTTAAAACAGTCTCCTTTCTAGAAACAAAATGCTGCCATTTCCTAATGAATCAAATTATGAGCATGTTGGCAACAATATCCATGCTTTACATGTGTACCTCCACACCCCTATAATCTGCACTTATTTGGTATATTTTTAACGATGTTACCAAGCAACAAACGTAATTGTCCCTTTCGAAAGCTTTTGTTAGACCATCGAACGCAGCCCAAATATACATAATTAGGCATAATGTGTGCGGCTCATTATTGGACACATGTGGGTTGTTAAATGGACAACAAAATAGCTCAATAAATTGAACAGCATCATTGGAAATGGAATTTATTTGTTTCTCTGATTTCATATTATCCACAATAATCATAGCCTTTTTCCCCCCCCTCCTCCTCCTTCGAATTTGTTGTATTATTTTCTGAAGTTGCAGTAGGAAAATCTCATTTGTCATATTTCCCTGCTGTCTTGCAACATGTTTGCTTTGCGTTTTGCCAAAGTGCACTACTGAAGAAGTGCTGGTGAAAAAAAAAAAATTAAAAGACAATGCGCGGGGTGTGACTGGGAGTGGATGGCGACTGGGACCGTAGCGAAATTAATGGATCTGTAGGGGGACGAGAGGGGTATGTGAATTTCATGAGAAAAAAGGGAAATGGAAAGGCAGGGGAGAAATTAAAGGGGTGTAAGGCTTCCATTTGGTGCTGTTATGTATGTGTGTGTGTGTGTGTGTGACTCCAGCCAAGCTTCTGGTCTCCATACACACAATGGTAATGGTTATTCTGGAGTATAAACCATTCACCTGTTCCAAAACACAAACCACTCTCTGCATCCAAGCATTTTTCACCCTTGTTCGCTCCAGTCTTTTTTTTTTCACTGTTCTGTATTTTTTATTTTTTTGGTCAGGGCTGTATCTCCATCTGGATGGCAGAGAACTCCTAATCATCTGCTCTGTTAATTGTGTCTTAGCATAACTGGCGAACTTTTCATCTGCGCTGGACCGCTTTGGGTTTTCACACCTCAAACTGCTGACAAAAGCGACAAAATCAGAAAAAAATCGGATGCTTTTAAGTGCATTCGCTGTGGAATTCCATTTGGTTTAGGCTCCAGATGCTTTGTGTTCCTGCTTGATTCTTGAGATCAGAAATAAATATATTAACGTTTAAAGTTAAATCTGTTCAGTGTGTTCATGTTTTGGTGCCACTTCTTACTTCTTCCAAATTTTTACAAAAAAAAAAAAAAAATCCTTCCCTATCGCTCTGTACAGGTCAATACCGTCAGATACAAACAAAATAAGTACTGTCATTTTGGATATTTATAATAAATGGAGCATTCAACTATGATTAAGAGTATATTGAGACTACAGGATAGTTTCAAACTGATTTTCAGCTCTGTCTTTTGAAATGTCAGCAGCATCTCATGGAAAATCTGATGGGACGTGTTGACAAAATAATCACATTTAGTTAGATGTTTTGTAGCTATTTTGTTTTTCTGGAGTTGCCATAATAGCATATGGAAAAATAAATCATTCAGGATGAAGACTAGCCTGATTTTATTCATATTTTCATAAACAATTTGAAAGCTGTGTGGTCAATAAGTTGTATTTTAAGGTGTATAACATATAAAAATCTTGAGTAGTATTTTTGTCTTGTTTTCCAGTACAAATATCAAAGATATATTGACTTGAGAAGTAAAATTACTTAAGATATTAAGTCTTGTTTTCTGAAAAAATGATCAAGTTTATGCTTAAAAAAAATCTATCAGTAGGGTAATATAAAAATAAACGTAATTCAAAGGGAAACAAGATTATTTTTCTTTATTTTTAGCAGATATTTGTTTCTTTTTTAAACATAAACTCACTAAATTTTGATACATTTTTCAGAAAACAATACTTAATATCCTAAGTCATTTTGCATCTAAGTAAGTAAATGGATACATTTTGTAAACATACATATTTACATGTCGGTTATATATTTTTTTATTTATATGATAAGTACTGAGTGGTTTGGTGACTTATATTTTCATATAACTAAGATGAAATGGATCATTTATGTAAAGAACATTTATTGAACACTGATTAATATCAATGTTGACTTAAAAGTGTGGGACACGTTTCATCTCTCAAGAATCAGTGCTGTAACATTCGACACGCATACAATTGGATGCAATTCCAAAAATAAAAACGGACGCGATTAACCACCCTTTCCTCAACCAGCATGCATAAAAACTATAATTATCTGCACAAACACAATCAAAATTTAGGTTGTGCGCTAGCATTATGCCTTCGCATTCGTACAGCGCCAAAGGAGACCTCTGCGACATTATGCCGGAGTTTGGCATGGTATGAACGAATCGGCAAGCACACTCTAACCCCTCAAAGCCTGGTTTCCATTTTTGGCAAGAGCTCTCTATCCCCCATTTAGGGATGTTTTTGGGGGGATTAAAAGCAGGACTACTTTATATGCTCTTTAAGACAAGCAACTGTTTGTTAAGGCAGTATGATCCCATTAGACGCCCCTGAAACCGCATGTGGTGGCAGCCAAAATGCTCTAATATCTAATCAACTCAGTGGTTGCATATGGTTTGGAGGGTGCCATAAGGCTCTCTAAGAGGATAGATGTATCTCGAGCTTACGCTGTATTTTGAACTTTAAACCCTAGTACCCAAAGAGCTTTAACCACGGCGGGTAAGTTTCAGAGAGATCATTAGTGGATTGTAAATCAATCCAGCTGATAGATTCTTTTGTTAAACATTGACTCGATTACTTAATATAATCGGGTCTGTAGCGATTCCAATGAGTCCTTTAAAGGTGATTTTAAGGGATAAAAGGTCTGAGATTTGTCAAAAAAGGAATTATTCACCCTATAAACCCTAGTCAAATAAGCTTTATGGATTTATCAGAAGTGGTACAGTAGTATAGCAAATCATGCTTCTTTCTGAATAGCGTTTACAGCTTTATATCATGTACTCTTATCCATTGTGGATGTGGAAAAAAAAATTTCAGTACATGTATCATTTTTAGCAAGTTGCACTTAAAAGCAATACAGTTACATAAATTGAACAGATTAAATTAGAAGGGGAAATGTTTATTTATTTATTTATAACTATATATACATTTTATGCTATTTGTTTTTTAAGGTGAAGTTATGTATATATTTCAGTTAATAATCTGAAGTTTGGATGGAGACTAGATGGCGTTTTAAACTAAAATATTTTTATGCACTTGGGATACATGTAAAACTCTCACAATGTTTTCTTAACAAAATGCTAAATGTTCTATTTTTTATTTTCTAATTTTCCCATTTGTATCATTTTTAAATATCTATCTTTCTCTTATTTATTAAGGTTTGTCATATTTTGTGCTTCCCTTTACATTTTTTTAAGTCATAATATTTTATTGACAATATTTTTCATTTTGAATTTTCCCATTTATATCATTTTTTCAATTAATTTAATCATTTTATTAATTGAACTTGTTTTTCATTTGACCAAAGAGTCACATTTGAAATATGATGAAGCCCGTATTTAGTTACTTCTTAGGGTTTATTATATTTTGTGTTTCCCTTCATGTTTTTCTTAAGTTGTCATGTTTGTCACAACTTGTGATTTTGAAGGCTCTGAAAACCATCTGTTAGTATTTTCCCTCCAAACACAATCATGTAATGAGCTCTTGCTGATGATCCATCAATTTAAGCCCAGTCCGTTCTTCTGTGTCTCAGATGAGGACCTCAACGGTGGTGATGTTCTAGAAGACACTATCTATCACAACACAAAGTCTCACCACTTGTTGTCATGGTCAGAACAAACGAGTAAACGTTCGCCAAACCTGGCGGCTCAGATATCTGAACACCAGAATGAGCAAGAGGAGGAGGAGGAACACAACCAGGACTTTGAAGAGAAAAACCAGGAGGAGATCAGAGCCTGTTATCACCTGTCTCCAGACACAGAGGCAGATGAAGAAGAATGGAGCGCTCCTCCGTCCCTAACGAAGGTCAATGGGATCCATCACAGCCCCAGTCCACCTGCAGACGATACTCTTATGAAGAGACTCCGAATTGGACAGCAGCTGCACGAAGATGCCCTCTCTGCTTACATGAACAGAAACAGTGCAGGGATCTTGATGGAGGAGTATGGCTCTGTAAGAGAGTTCAGCGACAGTGAGGAGGAGCTCCAGACGCCCAGGATGGAGGAGCGAGGAGGTGTTTGGGGCCCAGGTCTGGTGGCCAGACGTCTGGAGCTGGACAGGGCCCGACTAAACCTCAGTCTTCTAGAGCAGGCCATGGTGCTGCAGTCTGAACATAGACAGGTCCTCCACAGTGCCTACAAAGACATGGACCGCTTCCTCCTGGAGCAGATGAACCATGAACGGAGGCAGCAGCGGATGCTGGAGATAGACGCTCGGACCATGTACCACAGCAGCAAAGGTGAGATTCATGACAGATTCGCCAGAGCTTCATCACATTTTCAATGATTTTTAATAGTTTGAATTCTGTAAAAATCCTGGTTCCGCAATGGATTCATTTACAATTATTTTAGTACTAAGGGAAATTAATATTTAGGATGAAGAAATGCATTTCCATTGCCAAATGAAGAGATGATTTCAATAATAAATACTTTTAAAACAACTCTTACAAAAAAATTTGACTTTAGAGGTAATAAAAGTCTAAAGTCTAATAAAGGCAATCCAATAACAATACAACAATGCTAAACAATGAAAATTTGGTATTGTTTTGTGTTTATTAAGTTAATTTAATTATCTTTAACTACGTTGTCATATGAACAACCAATCAGTAACTCACAGTTAGTTCCATGTGTTTTCATTCACTAAAAGAACTAGCTTATAAGAGTCATTTGCTATCTATCTATCTACCTATCTATCTATCTATATATATATATCGTTTTTTTTGCCAGTCTGTCTGGCCAGTCCAAAATATTGAAATTCTGGCAAATGTAACACTTCAGAACTCCTAAAATTAAGGGGCTACAATAAAAATGTAAGTTAAAAATACAAAAAGTTAAAGCTAAAATATTTAAATATAATATTTAAAAATGTTCTTAAAAATGTACGAATCTTGCATTTTCTATCACAGAAATTGTGATAGAAATTTGAAAAAAATAAAAAAGCATTTTTGCAATAATATTGCAGTATCAACACATAAAAAGAAAGATACATAGAGAGATTCTAGCTCAGAGGGATAGATAAATAAAATCCTCTTAAGTGCTAAAAACATTTGCCAACAAAATATTTAATAGTAAATAACCAACATGTTTTATAGAAAAAAAAATACAAGTACAAGAAGAAAATCTTCTGATGACATCTCTGTAACACGAAACTCTGGATTTTTATCGGTATCAGCCAGATATTTTACCCTGAGCATAAATTAAGTCATAAATCCTAGTAAAGTATCTCTGATGTGAGCTTTAAGCACTTTGATTCTTGCGTTGACTGCTGTTTAATGGGTAATCTCTGAAGATAATCTCTCAATGGATCAGCGCTAAGAAACCGGTGCCCTGAGTAAGACCGCAGCCTTAACTAATGTCATGGATGAATACATACATACCCAACATGCTGTTACAGGACGCTAATGGAGGCTTACATGGAGAGGAACGTGACAGGATGGGATCAGCTATAACTATACGTTCTTGAAGAGCACTATTTTTACTGTTTGTGTGTGTGTGTGTGTGTGTGTGTGTGTGTGTGTGTGTGTGTGTGTTATAGATTCCCCTCGGACAGAAAAGAAAGACATCAAATGTCCGACCCCGGGCTGTGATGGGACGGGTCATGTGACAGGCCTCTACCCTCATCACCGGAGTCTATCAGGATGTCCCCACAAAGTCAGAGTGCCCCCAGAGAGTGAGTCTGTTCTCGTGTTACGCATCACTTCCTGAGGACATTAGACACATTTCCTCCCTTCACAGCAGTACAATACAAACAGAACAAATACAATTAGTGATAACAACACTGTGATCATTTTCAGCCCATAAATATTCATGCCATACTAATGATCAAGGTTTAGTTGTACAGATACTGAGGGACAAAAGATAACATGGTGACTGCTTAACTAACCAGCCTCTATTATATTCAGCGCATTTCTGCATAGAGACATTACATGACGTGTATTCAATTTAAATGCATGCTACAAAAAATATCTAATAGTTATTTCTGTGATAAGAAGATGCAAGATTCATACATTTTTAAATGTTATATTTAAATATTTTATCTTTAGCTTTTTGTATTGTTAACTTAAATTTTTATTGTAGCTTCTTAATCTTTCCTAAATTTTAGGAGCTTTGAAGTGTTACATTTGCCAGGATTTTAATATTTTGGACTGGCCAGACTTCATATTTTAATGCAAAAAATTCAATAAAATAATAATATTAATAATAATAGATAGATAGATAGATAGATAGATAGATAGATAGATAGATAGAAAAAAAAAAGTTTATAAAAAGTTTTCACTACTGACTCCAAATTTCACAGAATTTGAGCCAAACATTATATTTTAATGCTACAGTTACAGCTATAAAACGTTTTAAAATCCAGGGAAATTCTGCTCTTAAAATAAATCATATTTTCATCTTATTTGGTATTAATGTTTGCAATTTTTATTTAATCCCCCCACCCAAAAAAAACCATTCATTCATTCATTCATTCATTAAAGTTTTGATTTTCGATTTTAATTCAGAAGCAGTCCATTTCTTTTTATTTTTGTAAGTTTAAAGCTAATTGCCAAACTTTCCTCAAAAACAAAAAAAAAACATTGTTTATAACTGCAGATGTGATAAAATGATGAAAAGACTGATTACATAAATCATTAAATCGATAAAATACGATAAACATAGATTAAACAATTTGAGGTGTAATTTTTCAAGCTTTCAATTAGTCAAAAATACCTCTAATAAAAAAAAATCACAGATGTGAAGCATGTAATATGTCATTTACATGGATGCATTTCATGTATTTATTCCTTATCTTGAGCTTTCCAGTAGAAACCACGTTTTTTTTAAGCTGAAAGTTTAAAAAAAAATTTTTTTTTTTTTCAAAGAAATTTTTTAGTTATCAAAACAAGTGAGGTTTGATTTCCTGTGGTAGGCAAATTAAAAATGCTTTCTGGAAACAACTTTTCACTTGCTGTTTTCTCCATTTGAGAGTAGCACAACAAACATTCGCCATTAAACAGTGATTTGACAAAAGGAACGTCTCGGTTACGTATGGTAACCCTCGTTCCCTGAAGGAGGGAACGGAGAAATGTAATTAAGTTTTTTTCCATTTTTTTCCTCCAATATGAAAGCATGTACTCATAAACCAGCGGCAGCATTCTGCAAATCAAAGGACCCGTGCATGCAGCCAAAATAGACGGGCACATCCTCCAAACTAATTATGAACAGACTGAAAAGTTACTGAGGATAGTACTTCAACAATATGTGCGTCTCTCTTAAATGATAATCAAAATGCATTTGTAGTCATGATGTTTTTGCATGTTCATATTTGAAGGGAGAGACCATTTTAAGTTGCAAAGAATGGCATGGGAAACTTTGTTTAGCATGAAAAGTTGAAACAGCTGCAATAGAAGTGAATAACACAAAATGCTGAATTACTGTTTATTTAATGTGACGTCCATTCTTATTGTACAATTGTTCTTTTGTTAAACATTACTCTGTTGTTTCTTAACAGTCCTCGCCATGCATGAAAACGTCCTCAAGTGTCCGACACCTGGCTGTACAGGAAGAGGTCATGTCAACAGTAACCGTAGCACGCATAGAAGGTCAGAAAACAGCTGGATTATACCAGTGTTATTTTAGTATCATATTATACTAATACTGATATTATTAGAGTTTTTATTAATATTGTGAATTAGTTTTTATTTTTATATTTACGGTTTTAATTTTTATTTAAAGTTTTAGTAATTTTGTTATGTGTTTTTGTCATTTTATTTTTAATTAATTTTTTTATTATTTTTTAAAAATATGTCTATATAGTTTTTATGGAAGCCCGTTTTTGCCATGGAATAAAAAAATTCAAAAGGTAATTGCGACTTTTTATCTCACAATTCAGAATTTGTTTCTCACAATTCTGAGGAAAAAAAATATATAAACTTTGAGTTTATATCTCAGAATTCTGTTTATATCTCAGAATTCTGATATTATTGTGAGATAAAAAGTCGCTATTACCTTTTTAAAAAAAAAAATTTATTCCATGGCATAAATGAGCTTCCATAGTTTTTATTATTATTATTATTATCGGTTTTAGTTATTTTAGTACATCAAGTTACACTAAATGAAAATGAGAAATGTAGCCTTGGCTGAACTAGCTGAACTAAATATTTTATTTCAGTTAAAGTTTATTTTATTTCAAGTAACAAAAGCGTTTTTATGGTTTTACTCAACATTAAATTATACTCAAATTACACTATTAATTTCTTTACAATCCTCCTTGTTCGTTGTAAACAGATTTGCATAGATATTTAGCAGCGGGGATGTGAAATTGGGGAAAATGAAATGATGAGTGGTTTAATAATAACATTAGCAGTTGACAACATTCGCAATTTGACCCAAAGAAAAAGCAGTGTTACTCTATTTTGCACTGTTGCACTGATATAAACCACCTCAAAGCATCAGACATGTTAATTTACCCAAAAAAAGAGATGCGCTTGCAATGAAACTTGGATATTTGCTTAAAAAGAATCATGAAGTTTCACTTTATCAGGAAAAATCCAATGACACTTAACTAGTCTATAAAACACTGTGATGTTTATTTCATAGGAACTATTGGATTCTTTTTAATTGTGCACCCGAATTCAATTAAAATAAAGTTAACAACCCAGAGGAGACTAACTTCTGATGTCTGTTTTCACACAGTCTCTCAGGCTGCCCGATAGCTGCTGCAGAGAAGATCTCCAAACCGCAGGAGGATCCAGCAAAGTGCAGACAGATGACAGAGAGGATGACGAGGTAAGAAACCTTCATCTAGAAGCAGCATTGTCTTATGGAGCTCTTGATTCCTTTACAATCAAGCAGGTTGAAAATAAGTTCATAAGTATTCTTTCTGAAAGATAATTATAGGCATCTGACCTGTTCATTCTTTTGGAGCTTTACATTATATAAATAAATAAATACATTTGGTTGGGAATGGTTTATTAAAGATGTAGTGTGTCTTTTCTTATGCTAAAGAATAAGGAGCAATAGAAACGTGTTTTAAAAACATTAATGCAATTCTGAAGTCTTGATGTTTTCCTTCTCTTCTATTCAGACCTTTAGGAAACATGAAGAAATTTGACTTCACGTACAGATTTGCACATCCTATGGCAGCGTTGCAGGCCAGCATGGCCAAAGACATGGACAAGTACACTAAAGGCCATTTCGACTACGCCAGTTTTGACGCCCAGGTCTTTGGCAAGCAGGCTCAGATGGCATCCGACCAGAGTCACGAATCTGCACACTTTCCTGACTGTGAGTGTCTATTTAGTCTCAAATCAAAGGTTACCCAGCATGCACTGACAATACTATTTTTAAAAAGCTGTTGTTTTCAGTGTCATCATGTGTGACTTAGAGCTGTACATGTACATTCACTTGTTTGCGCCATATACAAGCACCCTGATTTAGGCTGATAATCAACCACCTAGAATGCCCTAGCAACCACATAGCAACACTGAAAACACTCAGAACATCTTAGCAACTGCATAGCAACACCCTGGCCTCATGTCAGTAACTTTGCACACGAAAACACCATTCACATTTTCTTTAGAAAATGTAAAAGTGTTTTCTATTTAAAATGTATATATATATATATATATATATATACAGGTGCATCTCAATAAATTAGAATGTCATGGAAAAGTTCATTTATTTCAGTAATTCAACTCAAATTGTGAAACTCGTGTATTAAATAAATTCAATGCACACAGACTTATTATCTATAACTAAATCTATAATAAAAATTATATATATATAAATTATATTAATAATAATGATTTTATATATTTAGAGAGAGAGAGAGCACAAGAGAGATTTATATTGATCTTTTTGTGTAATTATTGGTTAAAATACAGTGTAGAAAGCCATTTGCTTATTATGAATATGTTCAATATATGTATAATTTTTTTTTAAACCTGCCTTCATAGATGTGGGGTTGCAGTTCCTCAGTCTGTCTATGCAAAATCACTCTCCCGCGATTCCTCTTTTTCTGAGTACTAA
This sequence comes from Sinocyclocheilus rhinocerous, assembly GCF_001515625.1. Taxonomy (NCBI): domain Eukaryota; kingdom Metazoa; phylum Chordata; class Actinopteri; order Cypriniformes; family Cyprinidae; genus Sinocyclocheilus; species Sinocyclocheilus rhinocerous. The sequence continues at coordinate 421,060 of NW_015626863.1, forward strand.
CTGTACCTACCATTTCCAGCCACTCAGTTCCCCTGTTTTCTGGGTCCCGGAGGTCATATGATCATGGCCGGAGACAACAGCCCCAGTCGCCATAAAGCCCAAAGCAACGCCCTCCAGTCCAACATCGCATCTGCAGCCATCCTCAACCTCTCCACCCGTTGCCGAGACAACGGCGAGGTCCTGCCCCACAGCCGGCCCCTGGCATCATCCACAAAGGTAATCAAATTAGACCACTCAGAAAAAGGTATTTAATGTGGTCATTCTGAAACAACTGTGATTTGTGTATGAAAAAGAGGAGTAACATCAAAAGACACTTTTTGGCACAGAGAACTGTGTTGCCTCTGGTGGCACAACAACAAGAGAGTGGGAGCTTTTTTTTCTTTTACCCACACTGCCCCTAAAGCTTTAATATACACAAAGGAGAATTTGTGTAATCACATCAAAAAGAGTTGGGAGGAGTACAATCACAGCTTCCTTCTCTATGACAATTATAAGGCTTTTTGTAAAACATGTGGCCGTGCATTTGATTTCTGCTTGTGTTAATGGTAATGTTGGGTCTTTCTCTTGTTTGCAGGAGAGAGTGTGTTTTTTTTTTTTCAGTGCAGATGGTCGAAGACATTTTGCTAAGTAATATATTATCCTAGATAAGCTTGTACAGATCCTTTGGCGTTGATCTCTAACAGACGATCTATGAGAAGTTGGATTATATCAATTGGCTGTGGATTAATAGACATCACTCTTTTATTTAAATGAAATAAGGAAAGTCTACACAGGCCGTCAGATTATGTATGTTATAGTGTGGAAATTGATATGTTGTTATGATACAGTTATGCTCTTTAATTAAGCCTTGTTTTTAATAGAAAAACAAACTATTGATATGCATATATAAATAATGCTACTCTCAATAATTTCCATAAAATGGAAAACATAAACATAGTGCATATAGGCAAAGCATGTTCGAGTCCAGCTTACGACATTTCCTGTATTCTTATTTTCTCTCAGACAAAAGTGGAATAATGCCAAAAAAAGTGAGCTATTATAATCATAAATATACATTCCTGAAACTAGCTTCTTAAATAAGCACTCGTAATTTAATCAAAATGCATAGTAAAATTACAGGATCCTTATGCTGTGTATTTTAGTAATAATTAGAAACATAACATATTGTTTGATCCATCCAGTTTGATACCTTTGATGTACAGTATATTATATTTTTTTAATATTCAGCCCCCTTTTAATAGAAAAACAAACTGTTGATACACATATATTAATAAAAATGGTAAAAACAGTCAAAATATATTTAAAAAGCATGCTGGAGTCATGGCCTAGTGGTTATGGGCAAAGCAAGTTCGAATCTTGCCTGCAACATTCCCTGTATTATTTCTTCTTTTCTCTCAGACAAAAAGTGGAAAAGTGCCATAAAAATTAGCTATTAAATATTAAATATAATATAAAAATGAAAAGTCTTCTGGCTTTATCTCTTTGTAAAACTATAAAAATCTTTTTTATTTAATTTAAAAAAATGTATTAATAATATTTACATACAAAAAGGATTATTTAAATAATATACATAAATATTATTTATTAATAATACTTGCATATAGAAATTCTTATAAACAGTCTTATAAAAAAATAATGCAATTTAATGTAATTAATGTGAATAATGTAAACTCTTCTTATATGTTGGCATAATAAAACAACAGTCCAGGATCCTAATGCTGTATATTTTAGTAATAATTAGGTACATATCCCACAGTTTGATAACTTCAATCAAAGCAGGTCTTCCTCTTAGACACGGAGAGATAAAACTGAGAGAAACTCGCAGAAGTATGGCATGAAACGCTTCACACACCTACACACCACACAGGCCGTTCGTAGTCCCAGCACTCAGTGGGCAGAGAGCAGGTATACTGTACAAACTGAGCGAATGAATAAAACAGTGTTAGTCGATCTGTCATCTGCTGATGTCTGCGTCGAAATGTCTTTATGCATGTTAAGTATCTCGATTTCCCTGTTTGTGCCAAGTCGCTTGTTTTTTTTGCTAAGAATACGGCTTATCGTCTTGCAGCGTTTCATAGAAGTGTGGGAGAAAGATGTCACCTCACTGGTTTCTGAGGCTGGAGAGAATGTCATCAGATGAGAAAAACTCACATCGTGCGCAGGGATGAACTGGATAGGTGCGCAGTTGGTCGATTCTAGCTGGTTCGAGAAAGAGCCATATTTGGTTTGTAATCTGAATTATTGTGATTAGAGCTCTCCTTTGTTTGCTGCTGTGCAAAATGTGTGTGGAATGATTGGTGTGTCACGTTTTTAAGCAGTTAACGAGTTCCATAAAAATGTATCGCTATAACACAAATTCATACACCAGCACATCTGTTGGTGATAAAAGTTATGATATTAAGCAACGCAGAGCTTTTAAACTCACCATTAATGATTGTGACCTAAAACCATTTTGGCTGACATCTAGAATCCACCTGGCACTGGGAAAAAAATGGAAGAAAAATGAATAAATAAATAACCATATCTATGTCCATTAACTAGAAAACCTACATATGTTTAATATAAATTGACATTATTAATCATATGAAAATAAGATATGGTGTAATATTCAAATAATTAATTTACTCATTCACAGTAAAAAAAAAACATGCTGATTTTTAAAATGTTTTTAACATTAGTCTCATGCTCACAAATACAAAAAAAACCAGTAATATTATGAAATAATATTACAAATTGAAATAACTTTTTTCTATTTGAATACATTTAATTTTTAAATTAATTTCTGTGATGCAAAGCTGAATTTTCAGCATCATTACTCCAGTCTTCAGTGTCACATAATCCTTCAGAAATATTTCTAATATGCTGATTTGCTGCTCAAGAAACACTTATTATTATTATCGATGTTGAAAACAGTTGCTTAATATTTTTGTAGAAACTGTCTTTCTTTTAAGGATAATAGATAATAATTTTTAAAATAGAGCTCTGAGTGTTGAAAACAGTTGTGCTGCTTAAACCATGATAAAAAAAATTCAGGATTTTCTGATGAGTAAAACGTTCAAAAGAACAACATTTATTTGAAAATAATAATCTTTTTTGATAAATGTAATGCTCTGTCTGAATAATAGTATTAATTTATTGAAAAAAAAAACTCCATCCAAGTCCCTGTGATATTCTCTTCTGTTCAGGGCCGGATTTACCTCTTTTCGTGACAGAGGCAAAACAACTTTTTGGGCCCCCCTTCCCTATTAATATAATAGGCCTAATATTACCACCCAAGCAAACCAAAATATTTCATAATCAGTGAAACCATTACAGTATTTTCTATCGCAATAAGCGCTTGCGTTTAGTCAATAAAAATTGAATGTAGTTCTTAATTTGTTTGAGAACTGAGAAAGACCATTCCATTAATAGGCGCGGCGACGTGGCCACATAACCTCTTCGGGAGTATCATTTTAACGGCCTAGAGTCACAATCACACATCAATTGTTCAGATGATTTGTTTCAAGATATTTAACATGTTTCAGTCCTGAAATATTGTGTGTTGAACTAGCTAATTTTCCGCAAACGTTCCGTTGCAAATTCCAAAATGTCATTTTAGAGCTAATAACAGAGGCTTGAGCCATTTTGATATGCAGGCTAATGCAGTTATTAATGCAGTCTAACGCAGTTATTAGAGAGAGAGAGAGGGAGAGAGAGATTAAGCGCGTGTGAATACGTGCGTCTCTCAGCAGCATTCAGCAGCAGCGTCTACTAATAGCGAATCTTTAAGTTGAACTGCTTCAAGAACCTCGCTACTGAGAAATGTCATGTAGCTTTTCAGCTGCGAAACTATTTTATTGATAAATTCGCGAGGCAGCCGCAGCTCTGACAACAAGTTTCTGTCCACGTCTCCGCATGTGTGCGCGAGTGCGTGTCTGTAACTAACTACTGTGTGCGTCTGTGGGAGAGAACGCGAGAAAGAAAGCGTGATTTCCGTACATAAAAAAGGTTGAAGACATGGAAATAGTTTGTCATTTTTACCCTATTGTTTGTTATATTTATTTGCTCAATGTCTTCTGGGGTTTTGGTTCTTTTACTGTTGTAGATATCCCATAGTATAACAAAAATATTATATATCTCTTCATTGTGTTTGGGCCCCCCCTGGACGAGCGAGCATAGGCACGTGCCTAGAATGCCTATGCGTAAATCCGGCCCTGCTTCTATTTGAGATGGGTTTTTTTAACCATTTTATTGTCTGCAATACAAAAATTGTACGTTTAACTGGTAAGAAAAGTAAAAACTCGCCACACTAACAATCCACACATTTTGAGGTATCGTTTATGACAGTAACACATAAGGTCGGATGAGTTATGCACATAATTGTAACATTCACAGTTAGGGGTTCGTTCAAGTCTCTAACCCTAACTATGATAGAAGTGTAGATTTTTTGGCTCAGAAAACTGTTTTCTATGGGAAAACCACTCTGGTTATCAAAGGTTGGTTATCAACAAGGCTTTTTATGTTCCTTTTTCATTCAGGATTCGCTAATAGAGGTAGACGAGAATGGAACGCTGGATTTAAGTATGAAGAAAAAGAGAGAAAAGGCGAGGGACTCTCCTGTGATGCCGGCATTAGGAGATGTCCTTTTCACCCCACCTGAACCTTCTCTAGCCAAAGCAGCGGGTCTCCAGATCTCCCCGGCCATCTACCGCGTCCTCTACGAACAGGACGCCTGGGACACGCCGCTGAACTACAGCAAAACACCTGCGCAGCAAGACAAAGAGGAGAGACAGAGGCAGATATTTACACTACCATTCAACGGTTTGGCTCGGTGAGATTTTTTTTACGGTCTGAGGGACTCTCCTGTGATGCCGGCATTAGGAGATGTCCTTTTCACCCCACCTGAACCTTCTCTAGCCAAAGCAGCGGGTCTCCAGATCTCCCCGGCCATCTACCGCGTCCTCTACGAACAGGACGCCTGGGACACGCCGCTGAACTACAGCAAAACACCTGTGCAACAAGACAAAGAGGTGGGATAGAGGCACTTTTCTTTTTCTTCCTTAATGCATCATATAGAAGTTTGGTTCGATGAGATTTTTAAATGTTTTTGAAAGATGTCTTTAATGCTCACTAAGGCTGCATTTATTTTATCAAAAGCACAGTAAAAACAGTAATATTGTAAAATATTATTACAATTTAAAATAACTGTTTTCTATTTGAATATATTTTAAAATGTAATTTATTCCTGTGATGCAAAGCTGAATTTTCAGCATCATTACTCCAGTCTTCAGTGTCACATGATCCTTCAGAAATCATTCTAATATGCTGATCTGCTGCTCAAGATACACTTCTTATTATTATCGATGTTGAAAACAGTTGAAAAAAGTTGCTTAATGTTTTTGTAGAAACTGTCATACATTTCTTTTTAGGATAATAGATAATAATTTTTTAAATAGAGCTCTTGTTACATTATAAATGACTTTACTGTTACTTTTGATCAGTTTAATGCATCCTTGCTGAATTAAAGTATACATTTATTTTTTTCTTTAAATCTTGAGCGGTACTGTATGAAGCTAATAGAATTGGGTGGAAAATGAATAACATCTAATTATAATAATGTCCTGAGGAAACCACATTCAGTGTCTAAATGCTCTTTGACTTTGTTGTATGCTACATTAAGAACATATTTAACTTAAAACCCTTAACTTTCTATTTATTCATCTAAATGATCTCGGTTAGTCAGCCACGACTTTAGGCACACTGTCTCTTGTGATGCGCTGCTATGACATGAAAGCTAAATTAAAAAGAAATTGCAGAAGAATGTTCCTGAAAAGCCGACAATTTTTCATCCTCTTTGGCGTCAAAGAACAAACCCAGACAGTTGTATGTTTGTCTGATTCTCCATCTGACATCTGGTGCTCAAAGATACTTACCTTATAAAAAAAGTAAATCCAAAGGTTTTATATTCATCATAAATACTACGAGGGATTATACTGGAGTTTAAATGGATATATGTTTTATTAAGTATACTTAAGCAGCATCAAACCTCTCACAGACTATTAGTGTGCGTGTGTGCTTACAGAATGCCATTTTTAAGTGACCATCGCGACTTTTCTTGGAAAATTGCACAATGTTTTGGCATTTTGTCCTGTGTCTTGTAGATGGATCAGTTGGATAAGGCGTCCCTCGAGGATAAAGCGTACAACGGAGATGTAAACATGGCAAGTGCAAAAAACAAGATGCTCATAAGAGACAACAAGAAAGAGCTGATGAGGTAATATCATTATATGGACTGCTGTTTTTATATCTTCATTCTGTTTCGGGGTTTCTGGGTCACACATTAGCATGCAAAAGACCCTGTTACTAATTAGAGCATGTATAGTAGATCAGGAAATCATAGGCTGTGTGCATCTGATCATTCATCTGGTCTTTTTCTCTTTGCAGTTGTCCAACGCCAGGTTGTGATGGTAGTGGTCATGTGACAGGAAATTATGCATCACATAGAAGGTAAAAAGCCCCGCCCATATTTTTCACCCTCTTTATTTTTCAAGCAGCAAAATAATCTTAATAATATACATTAATATTCAAAATAATATACATTATGTCTCCGGTATTTTTATTTTATTTTTTCATTTTTGTAGTGTATCCGGTTGCCCATTGGCCGATAAGACCCTGAAATCACTAATGGCTGCTAGTTCTCAAGAGCTCAAGTAAGAATTAGCTTGAATTAAAGTTTCAATTAAATAAAAATAATAAATTATTTTAAAGTTACAGAGAATTAATGTGTAGAAATAATGTAAGTAAATGTAAAAAATATATATATTTTTATGAATTATTATAACTAATAACTATAATTATAACTGTATAAACATTTTAAATATGCATTATTATTGTTGGAGTTATTATTATTATATAAATTATTATTATGAATTGTATTATGAAAATATATATTTTATGAATTACTATAACTAGCAACTATTATTATAATTGTATTATAATTATAAATATTTATTATTATTGGTGTTGTTGTTATTGTTATTATATGAATTTATTATGAATATTTATGTACACACATATAATTAATATAATTAATATTTATAATATTAATCTAATATGAATATGGTAAATATAATATATATTGAATAATATATTTAATATTAAGTAATGAATAATGTAAATATTTATTGCTATTATTATTATTATTATTATTATTATTATTATATATAAACTTATTATGATATACACACACACACACACACACACACACAGACGTCATATGTCATCTATATATATATGACCCTGGACCACAAAACCAGTCACACGGGTATATTTGTAGCAATAACCAAAAATACATTGTATGGGTCAAAATGATAGATTTTTCTTTTATGCCAAAAATCATTAGGATATTAAATTACTTATTCATCTAATATTTATCATAGTAATTTGTATCATTGACATAAATTTCTATCTGTTTTAAAGGTGCCCAACTCCTGGCTGTGACGGCTCAGGTCATGTGACAGGAAACTATGCATCTCATAGGAGGTAAGCCTCATTAAATAGGAAATCTCTACTAAATAATCTTAGACTTCAATGAAAGATGAAAATGTAGTGATATTTTTTGATGTTTCTGCATGACATAAATGGTCATGCTTTTCATTATAGCACAATGTCTCATTTTTAACATTTTACTATAATAAATTTTAAACATCAGGCCACACAAAGGCACTCAGTGGGTTAAATAATTTGCATTTAAAACCGGGTAATCGGCAAAGAGTGAATACTTTGTGGCATTTCACGGCTGTTGAGGTAATGACCCCTGTTCAATGGCAACACGACAGGTGTCGAAGCTTGAAACATCACGCAGTAAACGCAGCGTATCTTTCCCACACACACGTCTGCACGCTTGAACTTCTGAAAGGTTCGTCACATATGTCATGTTTGACTTTCCGTGTGTGCCGATAGAATTATTCCAGCCCTTTTTTCTGCTTTGAATACATTTTTAATCAGCATTTCACAGGATTAATCTTCTTAATGGTATTTGAAAAGTCTTCCAACTCAGCAAATTGGGGGTTGGGGGTATTTATGGACATGCGAAATGACAAACACGCGGCGGCGGTGTGGGCCGTTGGAAGTTTTAGTCATCAAATTACCGAGTGAATGTATATGGGCTCATTTGTGTTTACGTTGTAAGCTCTGAAACTAGTTCAGTCTCAAATAAGAGATTATCTTTGGCAATCGCTGTTACTCTGTTGAGTTTAGGACAACAAAAGAAGGCTGTGCAAGGGGTTTAATTTAAGCACATCGAGGGGTCGGGTCACATCTGTGTGGGTTTTGGCATGGTGACCCAGAAATCAATACCAAACAACCTTTGTGATTGTTTTTTTTGTCATTTTTTAGTAGTAGAATTCAGATTCAGAAATCTATATATGTGCACTGCATAAATTCAGTCTAAAAAGTTCACTAGTAACTGCTTTAACTATTAACTGAGAAATATTTTAAGTTTTTGTTTTATTTTATAATAGTTTTAAGTGCTAAAAGCATAATATTTTGCTTTATATTTATATATTTTGCTTTTATATTTTGTTTTTTGTCATAAAATGAATAAGAAAAAAATATTTAGTTAGACCTCCTGATGTTGATGATCAGAGATTATCTTTGGCAATCGCTGTTACTCTGTTGAGTTTAGGACAACAAAAGAAGGCTGTGCAAGGGGTTTAATTTAAGCACATCGAGGGGTCGGGTCACATCTGTGTGGGTTTTGGCATGGTGACCCAGAAATCAATACCAAACAACCTTTGTGATGCAGATTATGACCTTGATCCCCCCAACTAGTATATTATAGGGTTTTTATTATTATTTTAATTAGATTTTATTTTTATATTTTCAGTTTTTATTTAATTTTAGTTGAATATATACAGTATCCAAACTCCCTGAAAACTGCAGTTGTTAAACCCCTAATAGTTTTAAGTGCTAAAAGCATAATATTTTGCTTTATATTTATATATTTTGCTTTTATATTTTGTTTTTTGTCATAAAATGAATAAGAAAAAAATATTTAGTTAGACCTCCTGATGTTGATGATCCTACTTTCACTTAAGGTTTTTTTTTTTTTTTAAATGTCTTAATTTATGTACTATATTCATGGACAGTGACAATATTTTCACCAGGATGCACATAATTTGGCAGTGATATCAGTGTACATTGTCCTGTTGTGAATGCGGTAAATAATATATATATATATAATAAAAAGATATATTTCCTTTCTCGTGCACCAGGTGCCCAGTGGCAGGTTGTGACAGTCAGGGCCACGTGTCGGGTAAATACACGTCTCATCGCAGCGCAGGAAGTTGCCCCATCGCCACCAAACGGCAGAAGGAGAGCCCGGTGAACGGATCGGCCTTCTCCTGGAAGCTCTGTAAACAGGAGCTTCCACACTGCCCTCTGCCCGGCTGCAACGGCTTGGGTCACGCCAACAACGTCTTCATCACACACAGGAGGTGAGCAAACTATATCATAACCTGGAACTTCAGTTCTGATGTTAAACTTTAAACCTACATACTGGATAATAAGACCTCATGTCCTAACTTGAACACAGTCATTGTGAAGTTGTTAAGTACTTATTAAATTATATTGAAATATATATTAAATTAATTAATTATATTGTTATATATAATGTAATAATACTATATATTATATAATATAAAAATGTTAACATAAATATACAAAACAAATATTACATATACACATATATACAGGTTGACTTCAGAAATAAGATAACAACAGTATTTATGATTTAAAATATGTATTTTGTTCTTTAATTATATATACACACACATACTGTATATATATATATATATTATGCATATTACTGAACTATGTTATCATTATAATATTTCCAATAAGTTTCCAATATTATTATTACATTTCCAATATTATATTTTATTTCCAATCAAGCTAGCATATCTGGATTATTAATGTTGTTTATTTTTTCACATAAATATTCAAAATAAATATTTAAATGCACAAATATATACAGGTTGACTTCAGAAATAAGATTCATGTGATTTTTTTTATATATATGTATTTATATAAATTGGTCATAAATATGGTCATATGTTATACTCATGATTTCTGAAGCTAGATTATAATTTGTGTAGATATAAAAAGAAAAAACTCAAAATATCTAGTACTGATCTGTAGATTTTGTGTTTGGTCCCTTCGTAGTTTGTCAGGATGTCCACTAAACGCCCAGAGTATCAAGAAGAAACTCTCCGATGAGGAGATGATGACCATCAAACTCAAAACCAGCAGCGGTGAGTACTTTAAGCACTTAAAATGAATAAAACAGCATAAAATTAAGCTAAATGCTTAATGTTTGACCCGCTAATATTATCATTGTAGTGTGCGACAAGGAAAAAAAAGAGCTTCAAAAGTTGCGGCAGCTTCTCAAGTAATTTAGTTGAGATGACCATTGTCTGGTTTGTCTTCTGTCGATCAGGTATTGAAAACAATGAAGACATGCAGCACTTGGATCACGAAATAAAGGAGCTAAATGAATCCAATCTGAAGATAGAAGCAGACATGATGCAGCTCCAGACTCAGGTAAATAACCTTGTCATGCGCCGAGCATTATGGGTAATGTAGTTTCAGAGCTAAAGACCTTGTTTTGCCCTGTTTTAAAACAGATTTCATCCATGGAGTGCAACCTGAAGACTATCGAGGAGGAGAATAAAATAATCGAGCAGCACAACGACAGTCTGTTGAAGGAGTTAGCGCGTCTCAGTCAAGCACTTATCAGCAGTCTCACAGATATCCAGCTGCCGCAAATGGTGAGACGGACCTCACACTGACACAGATAAACACGTAAAGCATAACCTGATCTCTGTCAACAAATATTATTACAGTTTTAATCACTGCATGAGGTCCCTTACAAAATTTGATTATGGTAACTGACTATACTGTAAAAACAAAATCAGGTTTTCAAGGAACATAATACTTTAAAAATATGGTAATACTCCACTTAGAAGGTTTCATTTGTTACAGAGTTTCTGCAGGTTTTATCAAGGCCAGTGTAAGACTTTTTAAAGATTTTTTTAAGACGAAGTAAAGAAAATAATAGTTTTCATACCATATTGAGAGCTATTTTTTATTGTTTAAAGCATAACATCACTTAAACTTGTTCAATTTCTCAGAAAACAAGACTTTAACTATCTTCACATTGCATTTCAAGTAATGTAACAAGACATTATGTATGTATGTATTTTTTTTATTTAGTTAGTGCAGTGCATGCAACTTTTAAGGCCTTAATTTGTGATTGACCCGCAAAAACCCTGTGTTAATATTAGGTAACTACATTAGCTACCATGAACTAACAATAAAAAAATACTTCTAAAGCAATGAATAATCTTGTTAATTCCAAAATGAAACAAAAGTTATAGCTTTAACAAAGATTAAAAAATACTGTAACAAATGCTCATTGTTAATGTTAGTTAATGCATTAACTAAAATAATAATATTTAATATTAAAAACATTATTTAATAGGGCCAAATCAAACTGCATAAATTAGATACACTAATGAAAGTCATTTTTATCAGCTCTAAATATTTCCTTTAAGGTACCAACTGAACGTTTTATATTTTACCGTGTATTTTCTAACAAAGTACCGTAGTTACTACAGTAAAACTGTGGTAACTTGGTATTAGCCACTACTGTCATTAAAACTAGACAATTTATTAGCCACATGAGTCTTAAGACTTGTTTGTAGGCTAATTTAATTTAATATGATTTTACTGTAGCAACAACAACTGGAGTATTTATGGTATTTTGAGGTAAACTATAGTTAGAATTGTGCATGTTTGTAAGGGTTGAATGCATTTTAAAGACATTATGAAACATGCATTTCAGAGTTAATGAATGCAATGTTCTTTAATGTGTTTCAGGGTCCGATAAATGAACAGAACTTCGAAGCATATGTGAACACGTTGACGGATATGTACAACAATTCAGAGCACGAGTATTCACCAGAATGCAAAGCCTTACTGGACAGCATCAGACAGGCCATCAAGGGCATTCACGTATAAGGCCAAACTCTCGTTCACAACCGTTTGATTGTCCGCAGAGGGCTGGCTTTGTCATCTGTGCAAAGATACGTCTCGATTAATAAAAAAAAAAAGTAACTCCATTCCATGATAAATGCATTGCACTGAAAAATACCAGCCACATTTTTACAGCTCAATGTTCCTTTCAGTGAGATTTTACCTCCTTTTGCACTTATTTATTTCCTATGGTTTGCTTGACTTTATTCCGTATTGTTCTTTCGTGTGTTATTATATTATTGCTACATATTATCTTTATTCATCGGTACTATTTATCTCACAGTAATCTTATTTATTGATTGATTTATTGCTATCATTTTTTGCTGCAACTCCAAAATGCAAGGCCAGTCTTACATATTGTGAATTTTATTTTGCATTTATTGTACAATAACTGGGCGTTTTAGTCGTTCAAAATATTTCACCGGCATTTGTGATGACTTTTTCTTCATAACTGATGTCAAATGTAAGAATAGTCCACTTTTGCCACCTGTTGGTGAGCAGCTGAACCGTACTGTATGCATCCCTGACTTTTTTTTTTTTTTAATGTAGTTAATGTATGTCACTGAAATGATATCATTTGCTTTCATGCATAAATTCTAATAAGTGAGCAAAAAGAAAAACATTTTATCCGAGTAACTCTCCAAACGACTGTACAGTGAGCAAAAATCAAATCATCCACACACACAAAATGATTTCCGTTTCTGTTCATATGAACTGCCTTCGGTGTGCACATCCGTGTGTGTGCATATATGTGCCTAAATGTAAATGAGTACATGGAATATGATCTGTTTTGTGGTAGAGCAGTATTACGTGAATGGTGATTCATTTTATTCTGCAGTATATTTATTTTCTGAATGAAAAGCCTCTAAACTCGGTTTACCTACTGTTTATACGGCATTTTAAGTATGTAACGATATTCTTGTAAAAAAAAAAAAAAAAAGTGTTTTATGATCAGGCACAATAAGGTTTTTCATTCTTTTCTGTGAGACTGAACTCCTCAACCTTTGGCTTCTTTTGTGCGACAAACAACAGTGGGCTCTCAAATAGCTTTTATGGATGATATTTTCTCAAAGCACTTCATGTCTTCAAGCCACTAAAATATGAAAATGGATGATTTACGGCAATAGGGAGTAATCTTTCCATTATGACTGGATCTGTACCACTTGATTTTGTGTTTAAATGCACGGCCGAGGTCACCTCAGCAGATCTGAGTGCTGTTATTGCTGTGTTACGATCACAAACGGCCTTGTCGCAGCACTTTTAAAGCTTTCTCTAACACTAAACGTACCCTTTTGCACTTTTATTCTGTTATTTAGTGTTTATTTTGAGCGGGTCACAAATGCGTGATCGGTGCAGGTTAATTAGCACACTGAAGGAGTTTAACCTTAGATTTACGTTGTCCATTGATGATGTCAAAAATAGTTTTGTTGCAGGTCATTCAGAGGGAATAAAACACTATATTATCTGACCAAATGAGCATAATGAATTGTATTCTCAATAAAACAAATCAATTTTGTTTGTTAAAATCCTAAATTACTGTATGATTAATTCTGTTTAAATGATTTGTAATTCCTAATTTTTAATTTATAAACCACAGATTGTTTGCTCAGGAAGTTTTGTGAGGAATATTTATTTTTTTTCTTTTTGTATTTGATGTTTTGTAATGTGATATGGATTTTTTTGTGTAAAAGAAAAAAAACAGTATAATACACGGTCCTGTAAATGATTTAGTTTGTTTTTGTTTTATTTTTATTTTTTCAGTTCGAGTAGTTTGTTTGTATATCAGGATTTCCTTACACTTTTAAAATTTCATAAGCAGTACTGCGCTGTGTTGTACAGTTTGTGTATGGTAGAAATAAACTATTGAAATGATCTGCATAGCACTCATTGTACGGTTGGTCATATTAAAGTCCTGTAAAATAATATAATTGATATTAAAGCTCATTTAAAAATATTTACATATCTATATGCAGAGTTCATTTGGCATATATGTCTTTGAACTTATTTTAATCACCATCCATATTTTAGGTTCAAATTGACATGTATATATATATATATATTTATTTATTTATTTTTTACAATTGGTGGTTTCACATGGTCACTACATTTTTTTTCCATCTTTTTCTGCACTCATTCATTTTAAATACTTGATGTGAACATTTATTTTTTAAATTATAAATGGGCTATTCCATAGCCTTCATATGTAATTCATAAAACTGCAAAAAAAATATACTGTAGAAATTGGAAAAAGAATTCTGAAATCTTCATGAAATCATAAGGAAGCACTTTTTGTTGTTGTAATGGCTTCTTCCAAAGCTCAAAACCAAATCCAGAATCCTAAAAATGTCTTTTTATTTTGCAAATCAAATTTGACAGCGTAACAATTTAAACGTTTCTGACTACTCAACTTTAGTTTTACACTCAACTTTTCACTCTTTTGCTTTTGCGATGGGCATTTTTTTTAAAGTATAGGCCTATATAGGCTATTCCATATAGTCTCGTATTTAATTCATAAAACTGAAAGAAAAAAAAAAGATTAAAAAAAAAATACTGTCAAAACTAGAAAAAAAATGTCTGAAAAGGTTGAATCTCCATGAAATGATTACAAAAAAAATATTGTTTTGCTCGTGACACGTTCTAAAGCGAACACTGTAAGATATTCAAAAACAATTCTCATGTTTACCAGCAGATGGCGTATGGATGCAACTTTGAGGTACATCATTCCTGGATTCGAAACACTGTAAGTATCAAAAAAGAGACACTGATTTCCGTTTTAGCAACTGCCAGAACAAATAAACAATAAGTTTTAACCAGACTGACTGGTTAAATCACTAAACAATGAGGCCATTTAAGCGATTTTACCAGCGTTTCCTCCTCAGACACCTCACGTGACCCTACAGCACTGATATGAATCAATCTGTGATCTTTTTATAATTACCAGAATAATTTATCCTTGCCTTTGATGAGTTGATGCTGATGCAAATTACATCTAATTATCTGAAATGAGGCACAGCTTTCCTGTTACAAGTCAGCTACAAACAAAACCAACAATTATTAAACGGTCCATGACAGACGTGCACAGCATACAGTATATGTTTGATTTGTGCTGATTCACCAGTAAATCTCACAGTGGGATATGCTAACATGCCACGCTCATGGCGATTTACAGAAATCTCATGAAAATCAGAGAAAAAAGCAGAGCTGCTCCTGGCCTGCATGTGCATGGTCCCACAGTGCCAGTGAACTTCAGCCACCCCAGTCCTCACTCTAAAACTAGCTGTCCTCATTAGCAAATACTGCATAGCAATGAGTTGAACTTTATTCAACAAAGTTTTAAACATACTAATACTCATGTATATGATAAATGAAAATAAGCTGCTGTATGCATCAAAGTTAGCTGGGTGCACAATTTTTTGGTTCATTTTATTTTACATAAAGTGGTCTTCCCATCTTAATTGAGTTTATCCTTAGGTCTATCTGATATGAACCACTGATTTACATACACAGGGACATACCTGAAACGTCTCTTGATGATATATGAAGTTAATTATTACTACAGTCTAACCATAAATCAAAGATAAACCACTTAAAGATAAAAAAAAACTAGCTTTAGTTAATATATTAAACTATTATGTGTGTATATGTATACACACACACAACCAGACATAATAGTTTATTATATTAAATAAAACCATTTTGTTATTGTATTTAATATATCAAATGCAAGAATAACATTTGTTTTAATAAGTTATTATTTAGTACAATAAATGATTACATGCATATAATAAATAGCTATGAATATCTGTCCTGTTTAAAAAATCTAATTAAATAAATAAAAATGTGTTTGTGTTTATTTATTTTTGTGTATGATTTTATACACACATTTTATATTTTATATTCTATTTATTATATTGTTTATTATATTAATTACTTTAATATATACAGTGGGTACGGAAAGTATTCAGACCCCCTTAAATTTTTCACTCTTTGTT
>NW_015626863.1:437188-461419 GCF_001515625.1 Sinocyclocheilus rhinocerous
CCGTACCCACTGTATATATATATATATATAATTATATTTAATGTAATAAATGATTATTAAATACAATGAATTATTATATTACATTGTATATTACATTAAGTATCTGTCATATACACACATAATGTTTATTATATAAATAACATATATACTATATATAAAATAATATATTTTTAAAATATCATAAATTATTATTTAGTACAATAAATTATTTATAGTTATTATACAAAATAACAGTCATATTTGTCCTCAAACTATCTGCTTTACACACACACAAACAAGCCATTCAATTAAAATATAAGCAAATAGCTTTATAAAGAATTTGCATCTAATTCCTTCTGTCTTTTTTGATCTACATATGCATTCTAGGAGGGAGCTATATCTTTTAGGGTTAAAGGGGAGTTTTATATGACCCTTCCTGACTTTGAGATCATTTTACCTATAATTCTCCTGGATGTGATTGCTGTCACATATTGCCTATGTTGTAGAGTTATTTTTGGGAACTTGGTACAGTGTTTGAACATCATGACCTGATGTATGTAGAAAGACTTACTATGCTGTCAATCCAATAGGAGCATTGTCTTATGTTAATGAAACCTAATGTCCAGATGTATAAATGGACACTTATTCATTTTAAACTGGTTTCATAATGTTAATTTCCCAGTAGAGTTGGACTAGATGAATCTTACAGGGTCATGAGGGGTCAGCTGGGTAGAGTGGCCTCTGGGAAAATAAAAAGATGTCACCACATAATTCATAATTCTGAAGGTTTTTCCACTCACGTCCCGCCTTCTCCTAATCCTTATTTGCTACGCTAGCTACGTTAATATGAACGACTCCTAAACTGTCCAATAGTTGACCGCCTTTGTAGCCTACTAGCCAATCCTGGCTCAAGAGGCGGGGCGTATGTGATATAGGTGGGGAGAAACAACCGCTGTCCACAGCCGATTAAAACAGAAAAACCGGGTGGAATAGCATTTAGACGATGCTGTCTAGTTTCGCTGTCTGTATTTATACATCTAATATTTTAGCTGTTTAAGATTCTCGCTATTTTTTAATAAAGTGCTCAGACCGCTATTGAAGACGCGCGTTGTCCGTTTTGTCACGTGGTACGTGGTACTTTTATCAGCGCTGGATTAGCTGGACTAATCGCATTCTTTTGCGATTAATTGTTTGGTTAATGCAATTCAGTCCTTTTTATATATATAAATGCATTAAGCGTATTTGTAAATATAACTCAAAAATCAACCATTAGTATGAATAGATTCAAACGATTATAGTTTTATATTTACAAATTCCTCCAATATATGAATAATCGAGTTTATATTTGAATGCAGCTCAATGGGAGTTCCGCTCTTTGGGCCTCAGGGAGCCTCCTGGAGGACTATAATAAGAACCAGTTATTAGCCAGCAGCATTTGCAGTCTAATGTCCGCAGCCTCGTTTCTGTGAACCATGTGACGTGTGTTTACATCCTCTCAGCTGTTCCTCAAGAAAAACAGCGCTGGATCTTCAACGCCACGAAAATCTATATATCACACAACAACAACAACAACAGTGCGCTCAAAAACACCAAGTCTAATGCGCATCCAGTGTGTTTAGCTCGTGCAAAGCCCGAGACTGATTCATGGCTTTACAAAGGTCAGTGAACATTGTTATTCCGCAGAGATGAGGCCGACATTTTTGTTTTGTTGCTTTGCGTTGATCTGAGCAAGCTGAGGAAGATGTGCATGTGGCAGACATTTAAATGCAAACCCACTAACCTGGTTTAACGCACGCGAAAAATGGCAAAATGGCTGTTTTGAAGCATGCACAAATTTGTTATTGTCTATTAAGTGGTTTGCTGTGCCAGGTCAAACACAATGCCACCGACTTACTGGTTTTCCCAGTCCTGCAGCGTTTAAATGTCATCTAACAGCATTAGAAACCGAACAACTAGAGGGGGGTTTTCCCCGTCTCTCTCATCTTATTTTAATCAGATCTCAATGATCCTAATTCAGAGGTGTTTTAACCAGATGCTGCAAGTTTACTAATACTTATAAGAAAAATAATAACAATAGCAGTGTAACAACTGTCTCTGAAGCTTTGTTTTTTTTTAAATAACTTCCTTTTTTGATCGTTTATTACGCAAAACGCACAATAACAAAGACCAGATGCAAGACACACCCGGAAGTATTTGTTCATAAATATTTAAAATGTCAAGTGTTATTGCATAACCCTGTTAATTAGATCTGTGGAGTTGTCGAATAAATAAAGGCATGCAAGTCCTGCTTGAGAGATTATGGCGGATCTAAACACGTGAAACGCTTACATTTCCTCTCTCTCTTCTTTGATTTTTATTTGACTACCTCATGTTATTGTCTCGGATATAATGTATAGATGTAATAAGCACCGCACGCGTCGCTTAACTCTGTTTTGTTTTAACGCAGTGCGGATATGTGTAGTGTTTTATAAGTCCTTTAACTCGACTGCTTCGTGAACTGTAGATCTGTATGTAAACAAACAAACGACCGAAAGCGTCGCAAATACGGGGTTTCTATTCAATATCGACAAAAACGCTATTATATAGCGTTTTGGCTTCATATTTGTTGAGAGATTAGTGCTGTTGTGATGTTATGGAAAGCTGTTTTAACATTTATTCCTTACAACTGACTATTTTTATGTTACTAGTATCTATTTTGTAAATACTAGTACGCACTCTACGTTAACTGTGACTAGTAATATATCTTTTCAGTTTCACAATAACTGCTCATTAGTAGTATTTATTCATGTAGACTGCTAGCATGCTTGCTTATTTGTTTGCTGTTCAGCAGCTACTAGTTATCAACAATAATTCCTGTTTCTTTGCCATTGAGCTCTATTTACAGAACAGAATGCCTACTTTATAGTACAATTAAAAATCTTACCAATCCGAATACACACTTGTTGGCTCTCAGTCACCAGGAATATTGGATCCAGTCGTGCTGAACTTCTGTCTCCTCCACAATATTGGACTTGATATCCAAACCGTCAACAGAAAATGAATTGTTCTAAAATTTCTTCCATTCTACTATCGTAAAAAAATAATTTAACACAGTTTATTGAATAATCTCATTTGCGTCTTTCTCTGTGCTTAGTCTGGGTTCGTCTGACCAGCACAAATGTTACCAAACTGCTTCACAACCTCCCATGAAATGTAAGCATTTTTTCTTATCTGTAACTTGTGAAAACACAATCAGAAGATTAAACCGCAAGCATTGCAAGAACATGGAAAATAATGAGTAATATTATAAAAAAAATGAATATCAATGAAAATGAAATGATGAATATAAAATATGGAAGAAAATAAAAACAACAAATGTATGTTTGCTCTCTTGAAGCTTTACACACACAGGTTGCCCTTTATAATGCAAATCTTTCACACTAGAGTCTGGACTAGTGTCTATTCATTTGCTACTAGGACAACTGGAATAAATATTAGTAACTATTTGAATAGTTATAACAATATAGTTTTAAATAAGTATAGATAACAAAACTATATACTACTAAGTTGTAAGGAATAAATATTAATATATTTTGCCACATGTAATGTAACTTGGCTTTAATGCACATAAAGTTATGTCACTTATTATAGTTATTATTCTTATTCTTTGAATCTCACAATCATGTAAAGGTCATATTTCACCACAAAATGTGCCCTGCAGGTCGGGTCCTGCTTTATTGGTGTGTTGGGTTTCTCTCTGTGATGACACGGTTCTTCTTATTGAGGCCTGGAATGAATCTGCTGAGAGTTTGTGGCTTCCGCTTTCACTGGGTCAGACAAACGGTGCAGGAGTCAACATGAGACCATCAGCTTCCATTTAAAATATAGACTATTTACACACATTATTACAGACTATTGCTCCGATAATATTTGAACTGAACTGAGCTGGACGATGACATCACTGAATCAATGATGAACTGACTTTAACTGTTTACTGTTATTGTCCCCTTGCATTGTCGACACACTATTTTCCTGTTTAATACTGTAAAGCTGCGTTGACACAATCTGTATTGTATAAAGCGCTATATAAATAAAGATGACTTGACTTTACACCACGTGTGCTCATGAAACACAGCCTGAGACTGACAGCCTGAGGACAGCTGTATATTATAATGGGTAGCTGACATGAAGTTTCAGTTTTTTCATAAATAATGAAGACTATGTAAATCAGACAAAGTAGGCCTGCTTTAATTTAGGTTTTATCTTCACTTGAAAAGCACAGAGGAATTGTAAACTGATTAGTTCTGGCAGAGCATCAGCATTCTGTGATAATTTTGCAATTATGCAACCAGCAAGTTTAAACGTTAATGATGGATCAGCTCAGCTTTATAACAAACTGTTCTAGTTCATTGTTCCACTTCCAGTATTAACTCCATAACAATCCAGCAGTTACTTAGCTACAAAACCAGTTAGCGATGACATGAAAACCAGCATCCTATTTTTATACCCAGTATTAATGGCTTTATCGGTTTGTAGTGTCTGTTTGTTCTAAACAAAGAGCGCTCATGAGTTATGTGCTGTTCTCTTTTGTAAGTTGTATACTGATGTACAGAGAGTCTCCGTAGGGTTGCAATCAGGTCTTGTACAAAACAGAGTAGGAGGTTTGACCCAGATCCCTCCCTGCAGTATTTTTAGTGCAGGAGACTGAAAGGGCAGCGTTGCAGGAAAAGGCTGAAAAGCAAGACAAATGCAGAAAAGAAAAGAAGAACAAGGAAATAATAGGGATGTAGGCATAAGTATAGACATTTAAAACCCTGTTTTGTGGCTTTTGATCCATGTCTGTTAGTGTTTAGGTCATCAAAATATAGACAAAATTCATTTTAGTAAAAAAATCAGAAATACTGATGACATCATGTTGCACTCATGGGCGTGTCCAAATTTATTGTCCAATCAAATGCTCTCTAGAACAGGGGTGTCAAACGCAATTCCTGGAGGGCCGGAGCCCTGCAGAGTTTTGTTCCAACCCTGCTCCAACACACATACCATGTGGTTTTCAAATAATTTAAATAATTTAATTTTTTATACAAGTACCTTATATGCTCACCAAGGATGCATTTATTTCATCAAAAATACAGTAAAAACAGTAATATTGTGAAATATTATTTAAACATTTAAAATAATGATCCTCTATTTGATTATATTGGGCTGCTTAATATTTTTATGGAAAACACGATCATTCGTTTTTATAGGATTCTTTGATGAATAGAAAGTGCAAAAGAACAGCATTTATTTGAAACAGAAATCTTTTGCAACATTATAAATGTCCTTACTGTCACTTTTGATTCATTTAATGCATCCTTGCTGAATAGCAGTTAGATTAAATAGTAATAATATTTCTCTTTTTTTACGGTTTTACTGTATTTTTGATCAAATGAATGCAGCCATTGTGAGAATAAAAGGCATTAAAAAGAATTAAAACATTAAACAAATTAAGAAAAATGTATTATTCTGAATTTTTGCATAGGCGGTGTATATAAAGCTTTGAAAAATGGTCTTGTTTGCATTTGCATGTGAAAGTTTCTTATATATATATATATATATATAAGTGATGAGCTCTTCAAGTTCAATAGCAAGTATGTCAACACAGAAAATGAACCCAGTTTAATGGGTTCTTTTTAGATGGATGGTTCTTTGCAAAGCCATCCCTAATTGGAGTGGAGAAAGGAGACATTTCGATGTACAGTAATTGGGCTTTTCTTGAACTCACTGAACCGGTGTAAGTAAATAAGCCTCGTGTTTGTTTGTTTAAATCCAGATCTATTTCAGGTTCATGAAAATCCTTGAGGTTAAAGAACTTCAGCTTAACTCCGTTACCAAAGATGCAAATTTTGACACTCTCTATGTCCTGTCTGCAGCCCAAATACCACTTTCAGACTCGCTTCCCTCTTGCTTTGAAAGCCTATTCAGTTGTTAAGTGCATAGCATTTCTAGGAAGCAGACGTTCAGATGTCCTGATTAATAACTGATTTTTTGCTTTGGCATTTATTATATTATCATTTGAGACATGTAGTAAGACTTCAGGCTTGGACTTCTGCTGCTTTCTGCAGTATTAAAGCTGGTTGCATCAGGCAGGCAACATTAATAATAATTGCATCCTTGAGTCATATGAAGGTAATATATCTTTTATTTACATCATTATTATTATTCTTGATCATAATTACATTTAGGGATTTAAAGGGGTCATATGATGCGATTTCAAGTTTTGCTTTCTCTTTGGAGTGTTACAAGCTGATTGTGCATAGATAAGATCCCTGAAGTTGCAAAGACTAAAGTCTCAAAACCAAAGAGATATTCTTTATCAAATAAACAAACTTCTAAGTATATATATATATATATATATATATATATACAATTTGTAGGAACATAAAACAGTTTTAAAAAATCTCACATACTACATTACCATTCAAATGTTTGAGATTTTTTTACTTTGCGTCAGTGCTATGTCTAATTCATTGATTTGCCGTTTGTTTATTGTATTATCATTTGTGACATGTAATAAGTCTTCAGACTTGTGCTTCAGTTGCTTTCTGCTATGTTAAAGCTGCTTGCATCAGGCAGGTAACATCAGGTACGTGCAACACCTAGCTGAAGAATCAAAGCCAGCAGGTATCAGGTGGCACGGACACTCTCGCGCAGCATGGCTCCTGTTTTCAGGAGAGAAGGGGAAACTGAAATGTGTGAGAGCGAGAGATCTAAACCGTCACCTTTTGTTTTTCAATCCTCAGATCTTGGCGTAGCTGAGAATGGTCTGAGGTGATTTGTGTGGGACGCAGGCATCACGACTGGGCATCCCTGCGGAGAATCGCTCCAGCGCTTTCATCTGGATGTGAGGACCGGTCTAGTTATCCGTCTCTCACCTCCTCTGCATTTTTTTCTTTCTTTTTTTTGGTTTGTTTCTTTTCTCTGAGGGGATCATGGGGGGAGCAGTCAGCGCTGGCGAGGACAACGATGATTTGATAGACAACCTGAAGGAAGCGCAGTACATCCGCACAGACCGCGTGGAGCAGGCCTTTAGGGCCATAGACCGTGGAGATTATTACCTGGACAGCTACAGAGACAATGCCTACAAGGATCTGGCATGGAAGCACGGGAATATACACCTGTCAGCGCCGTGTATCTACTCTGAGGTGATGGAAGCGCTGAAACTCCAGCAGGGTTTGTCTTTCCTGAACCTCGGCAGTGGCACGGGATACCTGAGCACCATGGTGGGCCTGATCATAGGTGAGAACTACTCTGATAACTTATATATAATTAAAAGACAATAAAGGAAACAGCAGATATTGAAGATACAATTTATTTATATTGTTTATTATTATTCTTATTATTATTTTAAAAAATCGATCAAAAGAAAAACAGAAAATTATTAGAAGAAGAAATAAGAAATTTGCGCTCAAAAAATAGAGTATTTTAGGACGAATCAGAGTTTTGCATTTTACGTGAAATTTATTTCATTTAAGTTGCATAAATCAGCTTTTTAGCCATCCACCTCTTGTCAAATGAGACCAGAGCAATTGTTTTTTTACTTAGTTATTTGTTTGAACATTACCTAATAGTAAGTTTACATTTGAATCATATTTAGGTATTAAATCTTTAATTTGCATTACTCTTATTATTATTATTGCTAAATTTTAGGGATTTAAACAAACATACATTTTGGCACTACACACCTGAATGACTCAAATCATGCAACTTGTAAAGAGTTGAGTAACTGAGTAAAGATGTGATGTTACTCTTATAAGTAATCAGATTTTGGATTTTTAGTTGGAGGAACATAAATAGAGTTTAAAAAAAAATCTCACATAATACATTAACATTTACAGTTTAGGGGTGGTAATGTTTTGAAAGAAGTATTTTATGCTCATCAAGGCTGCATTTATTTGATCAAAAATACCATAAAATTGTAATATTGTAAAATATTATTACAATTTAAAATAACTGTTTTCTGTTAGAATATATGTTAAGATGTAATTTAACATATATTTCAGCATCATTACTCCAGTCTTCAGTGTCACATGATCCTTCATTTTTAGTTGGAGGAACATAAATAGAGTTAAAAAAAAAATCTCACATAATACATTAACATTTACAGTTTAGGGGTGGTAATGTTTTGAAAGAAGTCTTTTATGCTCATCAAGGCTGCATTTATTTGATCAAAAATACCATAAAATTGTAATATTGTAAAATATTATTACAATTTAAAATAACTGTTTTCTGTTAGAATATATGTTAAGATGTAATTTAACATATATTTCAGCATCATTACTCCAGTCTTCAGTGTCACATGATCCTTCAGAAATCATTCTAATATGCTGATTTCCTGCTCAAGAAACATTTCTTATTATTATCAATGTTGAAAACAGTTGTGCTGCTTCATATTTTTTGTGGAAACCATAATACATGATTCTTTGATAAACAGAAAGTTCAATGAACAGCAATTTGTTTAAAATAGAAATATTTTGTGACATTACTTCCTGTCACTTTTGACCAATTTAATGCATCCGTATTGAAAATATTGATTTCTTTATAAAAAATTAAAAAAAACTAGCCTATGCAAGATACTGCTTAGTAACACACTGGCAATTTGTTCCCTTTTCTCCAGAATCTTCAACTTTTGGTGTGTTATTAGCTGAAAATGTTAATATTTCAATATAATGTCTTGGTATGTGACTGATAATAACTGAAAATAAAAGTGTAGTATTATATCAGTGATTCTTTTTTTTTATTATTATTATTATTATTTGCAGGTCCGTTTGGAGTAAATCATGGCGTTGAGCTACACAAGGATGTGGTGGAATATGCAAAAGAAAGACTCGATGAATTCATTAAAAACAGCGACAGCTTTGACAGGCATGTTCAACTCTATTTTACATTCTTTCTCTAGATTTAAGTGCGAATGTAAATATTCTATTTTTAAAAAAGTGCTGGTTTTGTTACACCTATAGAAATTGAAATCATCTAAAAGCATTTGTTTTAAAGGGGTCATATGATGCTTCTAAAAAGAACATTATTTTGTGTATTTGGTGTAATGAAATGTGTTTTGGCAGCCGCCTCCAGGAAGGCAAACTGAGTTTGGAGAGAGCAACATGAGTCCCACCGCAGTTCTGTGGTTAACTTCAGAGATCGCTTTGATTTGAACTTTGATTTACTCAGCCCTGCCCATTAATCTTCCATGTGACACGGAGGATGCATTAGCTTTCCCCGAACCACAGTCTCCATGAATAAATACTTCAAGCGGCCGTCAGCTCTCTGCGGTCTGCTGAGCGATTCGCACACCTGCGGGAACACCTGTCACAGCCAGAACCGCTAGCTCAGACAGTCCACTTCAGCATTGCACACGCTTTCCCTGAACGCCCTCCCCGGCATTTTCCGCTTTCAAACATCTGTCTTCGTCATGCACCAGCGCGAGCAGCGTTGTTGAGGTCAGGAGAGAGCCGTAATGATGTATCAGACAAAGCACTGACACTATTAAACAAGCCATAAAAGCGTGTTTCATAACAGAAGACCATTGGGCCATAAGGTTGCTTAATCGATGTAGTTGAGCTTTGGGAGCTCGATATCTGTTACACGTCTTGTCGAGTCTGACTACTCAATAAAACTGCTGCTAAGCAAATAAAAACGTATGGACTAATGCTAATAATATGCTCAATATCACATTTCTCTTGGCATCATATCAGTTCTCTACCAGTTAAATAAGGAAAATTGCTTTTTATTCATTCATAAAAATAGATTCTTACATTTTCTGAAGGAAATGCGAATATACTTGTCCGTGCAAAACCCGCCGACATAATGCTAGGCTGTTGTTAGCGCATTGCTGTTTGGTTGCTCTGTGGTTATTTCGTTGTCACGTTAATGATAACTCAAATTATATAGCTTGTTGAAAAGAGGTCTGCTATTACTTCTAAGCCATTTGAAAAGCCATTTTTGCCTGGCGGACAATAAATCTTGCAAAACACCTGCATCTAGAGGCCAGAATATGGTAGATATACAAGATGGACTCTTTTGACTATTAAAATAATCTTTTTTTATGCTTAAAAAAATATATATATATATTTTATAAAAAAAAAAAAAAATGTTATTAAAAAAAATGTCATTATTTTTAAATACAATAATTTGACTCTTTATTCATTTTTAATTTTATTCAAAAAGTTACTCTCATTTCATTGCAAAATGTAATTATTATTCTGAACTTTTTTTTATTAAAGACTGTACAGTTCTTTAAACTACTGGACTCACAAAAATAATTGTGGTTAATTCATTTAATATATTGACACTCACAGTTTCTGTTAATAAAAAAATGAAAACAAGCAGTTTTATTAAAATTACAGCAGAACTCTAGCATGTTCTGCTGTAATTTTAATAAATCTGCTTGTTTTCATTTTTTTTATTTTCAGAAACTGTAAAAATATTGTGCTTTGACTTCAAGACAAAAAGGTCTAGAAAGGTCATGGTAGCACACTAAAATCAACTGGAACATGTTAGCAGCTGTGAGGTTTATGTAAAGAGACTGGAATATGTAGAAATTGTGTTGTAGGTGTTTTAGAAATGGATACCAGTGTTCTACAGTAAACGTGTCCTCTCAGGTTTGAGTTCTGCGAGCCACACTTTGTGGTGGGGAATTGTCTGGAGATTTCCTCAGACAGTCACCAGTACGACCGCATCTACTGTGGCGCTGGAGTTCAGAAGGACCACGAGAACTACATGAAAATCCTGCTGAAAGTCGGAGGAATTTTGGTCATGCCGATAGAAGATCAGGTAAAACCCAGGGTGATACATACTGTATAGCGACCCTGAAATCACTTACAAATGTCTGAATGTCAGTAGATGACAATATGAACCCAAATGTCTGCATGTTTCAAATGCTGCAGGATCTTGTCTCGTCACTAATTTACTTTTCTTCACCATTTTTGCTCGATGTCTTTTGTTTCCCTGGTATTTGGTGAAATTTTTTTTTTTTGTGGATGTATGATGTCAGTTCTCTTCAAGTTCACACCAGTGTTGTTATTGTTAACTAAAACTATTAAAAATGTTTTTTGTTAACTGAAATAAAGATGAAATAAAATATAAATATTAGATGAAAACCCAAACTTAGAATACATAAATTAATATTTGAAATGTTCCCTTGGCAACTAACTGAAATAAAATAAGTTGAAGTTGAAGTACTAAAACAAATTGTACAACTGAAGAAAAAAAAATATAACTAATAAAAAATTACAAAATAAACAATTAAACCGAAAATATGAAAATAAAAGCTAATTCAAAATATGAATAAATATTATAACGGTTTATAAATAATACTAAAATAACACCTGTTCACACATGTGTACTAAGCACAGTTCATCATATTAAATATCAACATGTTCCACTAATGACAAACAAAAAGTCACAGTACTTACTGTCTTCATTTTTTACTTTATTATTTCAAGCCAAATGCCTTTTTGTGAAATATTCTGCTTGACAAGTGTACTTGTGCTTTTCATTTCAAATAAATGCCACTTCAATAATTTTTAAGTGTATCTGAAGTATTCAAATCAATTTGGTGTAGTAGAAATCGGCATTTTAATTCTAGAAATGTCAGTCGAGTAGAATGATCTTTTGAAAGCCTTGACAAACCTATAGTAAATACAACTGCTTAAAAAAAGTCTCTGAAAAATTGCAAAGTGCATCTTTTATTACTTCTATTTGGCATCTAACAAGTTATCATAATGAAACAATTGTGAAAATTGTCATGAATGCAATATTTATGCTGCTATATGAATGCATGATATTGTAGAACAGTATTCTGTAGTTTCATGATCCTGTTGAGCCTCATGTCTTGCATCAAATGTTTGAGCTGGTTATTAGTGTGGCGTCTCTCTCATTGAGTGTTTGTGTGTTGTTGCAGCTGACTCAGATCACTAGAACCGGTCAGAGCTCCTGGGAGAGTAAGAATATCCTGGCGGTGTCATTTGCTCCTCTTGTTCAGCAGAGCAGGACAGAAGGCTGCAAGCCTGATGCTGTGGTGCTCCGTGAGTCTCCGCCTCTTTTATGACCTCACACTGCTCTGGCCAATCAGCTGCCGCTAGGGTGGTTTACAAAGGGCAACGTTACAGACTGATTTATTGCAGATTTCATTACCTGATTCATTCAGAACAGTAACCAACACTACAGGCAAAACCTGAAATTGTTTGTTTTTGTTTTTTTTCCTCTGGTCAGTCTTGAGATTTTGTGCTATTTTGCTTCTATAACATGTCTTCTTTCAGACTAATGGATAGAAAACATCCAAAATACACATTACAAAGTTTTTATTTTATTTATCTTTAAAGGCAGTTTACTCAAAATGCTGTTTTTCTCATGTAGTGAGTCAGAAATCGCCACATCCGTAACACTTGCATATACAAACTTTACAGTTTTGTATTCTGAAGAAGGATTTGTTCATATATCATTCATCCGATTTACATTTTATTCCTAAAAACATTGTGATTTTTTTCCCCCTGGCTGTTGTTGACAGTATTTTCTGATTTATAGAGTGATAAGTGGGAATCTGGTAATTTACAGTGGGAATATATTTTTAATTCTAAACTGCCCAGTTTTACGTATACATACACACACACACACACATATATATATATATATATATACACACACACACACACACACACACACACACACACACATATATATATATATATATATATATACACACACACACACACACACACACACACACACATATATATATATGAGTAGTTGACAAATATACCATAAATGTGTCCTATGGTGTGACAGCAAAAATTTAGAAAAAAAACTAACAATGAAGAAAAATCTCTCTTATGCTATTTGTATATTATTAACAAGAAATTAATTATTAATAATGATTAATTATTGTTTTCTCAATTTTGTTGTTACACCATAGGACGCATGTACGGTATATACAGTGGTGTGAAAAAGTTTTTGCCCCCTTCCTGTTTTTTTAATTGTTTGCATATTTGTCACACTTAAAAGATTCAGATCATCAAACAACCCATATATATATATACACACACACATAGATATAAAGATAGATAGATAGTTTTTTTTGTTGTTGTTGGGACTACGTAATAATTTTTGTTGAATTAAGTAAACTTTTGACATGGAGTAAACAGTTTTGCATATTTAAGTAGATTGGACAGTTAAATTAAGCACACTGTTTAAAAAATTACGTTTTTAAATACAAATTAAATAGTTTTACAAGAAAATGTAATTTAATCCAACGTTTAATCCAATGTTACTTGCCATTTTTAGTAATTATTTGTAAAATATAAGTGAAAATAGTTTCAAAGTAAATCCTAAAAATCTTTTTAGGAAAATTGATGCAAACATTTTTTTTTCAGTGTAGAAACCAAATGTTAGGCAGTTTTGCTTAAATGCATTTTAATTATTTAACAAACAACAGAAATCATTTTTTATTACAGTGTGGCTTTATCCAATATTTAGATTTCTGTTCTGGAAATATAAGCAAATGAGTGCATATTTCGTTAGATTATATTTAAACAACCTTTCAGCAAACTTGTAATACAAAACAGTTGTCTTGATGTACTGTGAATAATCAGCTGGTGCGGTGTAGTGATATCGATTAGTTTTTACCCTATTGCCCTGCGGTGTCTTGCCTTCAGGTTTAAACTAATTAGTTGTGCACACAAATGAGATCTGAGAAAAACCTTTAGCCATTAACCTGTGTAACTTGTCTGTTCCTCAGCGCCGCTGTCTGTGAGGACTCTTCAGGACCTGGCACGAATCTACATCCGCCGGACCCTCCGCAACCTGACCAACGAGGAGCAACCAGCCCGCAACAACACGCAGCGAGCGCCGCAGAAACGCAAACGCAGGCGCTGCCGCCGCCGCCGCCGCATCAACACCTACGTGTTCGTGGGCAACCAGCTGATTCCTCAGCCCATGGACAGCGAGGAGGACGAATGCATCGAGGAGGAGAGCAAAGAGGAGGAGCAGGAGAAAGACATTGAGCCCGTCAAACCCGAGGAGCCGCGGGTCAACCATCTGAGAGACAAAGTCCTGAGTCTGCCGCTGCCCGAGTCGCTGAAGGCATACCTGCTGTTCTACCGCGAGAAATAACACGCCGGCCCGTAGAAGCATTAATCAACGGTGGTTATTTCCTTCTCAGACTACTTCTGACCCTCAATTTCATAGTTTTTGTTTTTGATAATGTAGCATAATTTCAAGATTTAAACGGGGCTGGGCTACATTTGCAAGAGACGCTGGATTTGATTGTGCTTGCTGTGTTTGTTCTAATGACTCATAATGTTGTAATATTCACATTTTGAATGTGATTTTTCACTTCAGAGGGCCTTGGGGGTTTAGAAGCTTCTAGCTCACCTTGTTTGTATTGAGAAGAGTTCGCTAAATGTGATGGAAGCTCTTTTTCACTGGCTTGTATTGTAAGACCAGCTGTTTGATGAAACCAGTAATGACAGTATTCTTTCTTTTTTTTAATTGTAGGGAGAATGAAAAACTTGAGTCATTATTTTGGGATTGATTTTTGCCACCTTTGATTCTCTGAAGCTTTTCTTCTGCTGTTTATGATGCTAATGCTTTCGATATCTCTTGGGACTGTTTTAGTGAAGTTCATCTAGAGATGTTTTTTTTGGCATTTCTATTTTTTTTTTGTCACGTTTGTAAGTACTGATATTGAGCTGTCTCTTAATAGATGATGTAATTTTTTGCTTGTTCCTTTTGTCTTCGAGTCGACTTGAAGACCCAACGCTCCACTTTTCTGCTTGCGATCATTAAATGTAAGAGACGTCACTGTTTGTGTCGGTTTGTAATCGGTGATTTCTCACTGTTGTAAAAACTTGTTTGCAATATATTGTCAGCATAAGAAATCTGTGGCTTAATTTCAGTTCTTCAGTTGATTGTAAAGGATTTTGATACACTGAAATGGAATATAATAGAATTTGCATCCGTCATGTTTGTCACATTTCCCAAAAATACACGGAGACAGATTGAGATATTGAAAAAGACCCAAAGTATGTGTACATAGCCCTCACAAAATCTGCGAAATCTTTCATTTTAAATTAAAAAAAAAAATCGGAATCATAAAATTGCATTCTGTTGTTTTAGTACTGCCCTGATGAAGCGTAACATATATTTGGATATATACAGTACTAAATGACTGATTTTATATAAATGATTCTGCTGAAATGTTCTTAATGTTGCGTGTCGCCTCTATTACTGTTCATGTTCTTTTGTGATGGTTGTACATCTCTGGTTTGTCCCTCAAAAGTCCTCCAGGTCCATCTGAGCTCTTCCTCACAGTGGCTATAGGATGTCGAGATCCAGTTTTACCACTCAGGGACTGACAAAACCATCATAAAAGACTAAAAACAGTCATTGATGCTCGAGGAAACCACACATGATATCAAGAACCAAATATGTATATTTTCAACAGGATCTATTGTGTAATTCAAGTTACTTTGTGTTCTGAAATATATGTACATATCTGTTGTGCAGCTTTTTCAGGGCAGTACTAAATGTAAAAAAAAAAAAAAAAATTTAATCCTATTTTAAGATTTTATATAAAAAACTGACTACATTTATTATTACATTTATTAATTTTTTTATTTCTAAAATGACTCCATGAAATGTATTTCAATAAATTAGGTTTGGACATTAATTTTAAAAAGGCTTAGTTATACAGCTATGAACCATTATTTGCTTAAAAAAGATTTTTTTTTTTTTTTAATGAGTGAGGAAGATGTAAATTTACATGTGCTAAAAAGTTTTTAGAAGTACACTAGCACACAGACATGGACTAAAAGCCACAATTTTTTTTTTTTTTTTTGGAGTTTATTGTGACTTCCAACACCTTAAGTCATTGCCTATCTCCTGTTATTTATGAAATGATGGTGATAGAGAAACTAGAATGTAAAGATAAAAACCAAAATGATTTTTCATATTTGGCCTTACAGGTTAAGGTACAGTATCTCTAATAGATTCACACCAGCACAGTCTAGAAACAATGTTTTGATCTTTTTAAACAGTATTGCACCAGCTTCTAATTCCAAATGACTTTAAAACTCATAAAAGAGAGAAATTCATGTGTTTTGTTATTGAGAAAGTAGGATGACACATTTAAGTGTAATATTTTATTAAACAAACTTTAATAGGCTACATTTCCCTCCTGAAAATAAAGACCATTTATGACTATTTTCAGTCAACTCATGAAAATGCTCGAAGCGTTGGAGATATTGAGAGAAGAAACTACAGGCCATGCAGATTCTACATGAGTTCTGAGAGCATCTTGTAATAATTTTCATAATTTTTTATATTGCTTATTGACTGTAAACCGGACTGTTTCTCAAGGTAAGAGCAGCCTGTCCGTTGACTTTGAACGCAGGAACGTTTCATGAGCTCTTTTTCCACAGCATGACGTCCTACACATGCTCCCTGTCTTTGCTTAAGTGTATCACTGACTGTAATTTGATGCTTTGTTTCTCAACCATCTTTTGATTAAATATATTTATAGCCAACCTGTTACTTTTACTAAGCTGGTGTTTGTCAAATGAGTTTTAGTTTTGTGTTCGTGCGTGCGTGTGTGTGTGTGTGTGTGTGTATATACACATTAAAAAAATACAATGACAAGTTTTTATGCTTGTTTCATGTCTAAGTCTGTCACAAACATTTCTGGTAACACTTTATAATAAGGTTCATTAGTTAACTACTTTAGCTAACATGAACCAAGAATGAACAATACTTCTACAGCATTAATCTTAATGTTAATTTCAACATTTACTAATGCATTATTAAAATCAAAAGTTGTGCTTGTTAACATTAGTTAATGCACTGTGAATTAACATGAACTAACAATGAACAACTGTATTTTCATTAACCAACATTAACAAAGATTAATAAATACTGTAATAAATGTATTGTTGTTCGTTCATGATAGCTAGATAGATAAGATTCATATACATGTGTGTATAATGTTGTTATTGGGTGACTGAGTAGAAACCTAAGCACATAAAAGTGTAAAAAAATATATATATATTTCAGCTTGGACAACAATACAAACTCTAAGGTCACATTATAAAATCTTTATTAACTATACATCTTTATTAAAACAAACCAGTTTTCTAAAAATAAAAGAATGCTTTTCAGCCTCTGCTTTTCCAGTCCCATCTTTATCCAACGATATCCCAGCCTGGGGAAAATCACAAATCTCTCTTTTGCATAGACTAAACGCTCAACATCAGGACAAAAATCAGGGTTATGACAAGAAAAAAAAAAAAGATTTAATGGCGCAAAAGTGCTTCTCAGTAAAACCACATTTACGGTTCCATCCATAGGGTCCTACATGAACTTTGGGGTGGCAGCATGGTGGGCAATAAATGGTTAATATTTTCTTTGTGGACTTATATTGGACTTTGTGGACATAGAAGTTTAAGTTCAATCAAAGTGGTAGTTAAAGGAGCTAATGTATATTTTTAGTACATTCACATACTTCAGCATGAGGAAAGGTCTAAAGTTGTGCATTTAAAGCTTTGGCCATAATGCTAGATAACACACATCTTATTCTTACATGTCAGTTCATGACACTAGCATGCGTTAAATGACAGCATCATAACAGCAGCCTTAAATATGTACAGAGAAATTTTAAAGTCAACATGAAAGCATATACATAACCCACTTTACTAAAAAAAAAAAATAAACACACACACACACACACACATATAAACACATACACACTCAATTGTTTTTGGCAATAACCTTTATATCAATGTTAACCATCATTAAAATTAAATTTACTGTGTTAATAGCATAAACCTATAGTACAGCAGTTACTTTAAAAAAACTTTTAAAAATTAAATAAAAGTCTAGACAACCAAAAAATAAAGGCAAAGTGCTGATGGATAATGCACAGGGAAATTAATTTTAATAGTAACACTTTACAATAAGGTCCCATTAGTTTACATGAATTAACAATGAAAAATAATTCTAAAGCATTTATTACTCAATGTTAATTGCAACATTTACTAATACATTGTTAAAAATCAAAAGTTGTCTGTTAATATATATATATATAGTTTTAATTTAACAAAGATTAATAAACACTGCAACAAATACAATGCTCATTGTTAGTTAATTTTCGTTAATGCATTAACTAACGGGACCTTATTGTAAAATGATACCATTTTAATAATTAGTAAGTAAATAGGTAAATATTATAAGTATAAGTAAATAGGGTCTGTTATCATTTCATGTTGACTTTATCAGGTTAAATGGGTGGCATATTTTGTACTTTGCAAAAATGACCAAAGTTTATGCACCAATACATTTATCTTAGATATTGGCGAAAAGATACAAATAAAAACAATAAAGTGAATCACTTCATTGATTAGCTTAGCAAGTACGTCGTTCCTTTGAGAAAGCTGAAATGTGCATCATACAGTCACTTCATACAATTCCAGTTCATCTTCAGTTACATGATTCATTCTTTAATAAAGTATCAAAATAGATCCAATATGAAAATAATACCCACATTCTCCAGTCTGTTTCTCTAGGCAGTCAGACAGGGCGCCGTTTTAACAGCTTTTTGTACAGATTTAAAAATTGATGTTCAATTTATGTGGATTTGCATTGAATTTTAAAACATTTGGACCTAAATAACAGGTTACACATTGGATCTCTAACAGACATTCAAAAGCTTTGTTTTTCTGTAAATGTATATTTAAGATGGTTGGTTTTATTCTTTTTGACTATTTGAGAAAACGCAGATCAACAGAGGCTCAAGAACATGGTGCACTTCATGGCACTTTCACAACAGGTTCATTCCAATCAACAACCAGATTAAATAAGATTCTAAAAGTATACACAAAGAAGTGTTAATATCATTTGAACGCAAACAAGATGCATTGCAATATCAAAGGGAAAGAGTCCATCTTTCTAATGACCCACTAACTGCATCTGAAGCATTTTCAGCTGGAAGCTTAATTCTGAAATGTTCGAAATTCATCCAGCTCATTCACATAATGGCTTACGTTTGAGTCTGTTTCAGGATATAGTGAGGTTTTCAATGTTACATACTTGAATGGTCCGTTTTGAAGTGGACGTCCACTCGTTTGTCAGGGTTGGTTCCTCTCATCCTACGTGTTCAAAGTCTGGAAGGAGAAGATACGACGCTGGAGTCTGTCAGCTGGTGTATGTGAGCTTGGATATCCGTGACGGGCCGGTTAAGGTGGAAGTGGCCGACACCACGGGGGCCATGGCGGTGTTTCGGCTGCTCACGAACATGGGATCCAGACAAGCCACTTTGGCGGCGAAGAAGGCGTGGATGCAGTGGAGAACCGCGAAGAGGTTAGAGAACTCCAGCTCCTGGAAACATCAGAGAGAAAACACGATCGTGAAGAAAGGAGGAAGCCTCAAGCAGAAATCAAATCAAGCTTGGCGCATGAAAGTGCTCACACTTACGGCCTACAGGGGGAAATAATCAAACAGGAAACTCATATCAACATGTTTTATTTTTATCTGCTTCCTTCAGCGATTTCTTTTGCACTGGTTAAGATTGATGTTTTGAAAAGTTTTGAGGCTAGCAAAAAGTGTATGATATGCTGAGTTATATTTTTCATACCCGCTTCAGGTATATTAAAATGCTAAAGAGTGAGAAACAGTTCTCTTTCATAAACAGACTTTGTGAAGCCAATAACAAAAACCAAAAGAGTAAGCTTACCTTTGCTTCAATAAGTTTTGTGTCTTGATTCTGGAACAGGAACTTGATTTTGCTCTTGCCGTCATCTGATGATCCTTTCAGCTGAGAGAACTTGTATCTCCACAGCACTGCCTATAATGAAGGTTTAAATTATGCATATTATTAACTCTATAGACATGACAAAGTATCTCAAATTAACTGGAGAATTGTGGAAAATGACTTTTTAGATTTCAAAATTATTTGCATTGATAATTCATACCCATTAAGCTGTTGTTTATTACATGATTTGTTCCTTTGACAATGGAATTTCAAAGCGTATTATTATTTTGCATATTTCAGACAAATAGCGCAGGCCTATCATACACAAAAGCATCAAGCCTTCTCATATTTGTGATTTTATTCCTCATGTTTTTATCTAGCTGGTTTAATGTGGACAACATGGACCTCTGGAGCAAAAATAAACATATCCTATTACTGGATATCCTATATGGTAGGTACACTAGATAAACTTCTGATGCTGGATGTTCCACTGGGGTAAAGGTTGATAGGACATAGTGCTTAAACACAGAGAGAAAATAAGCATTTGGGTTCTCTCATGTTTTTTCCAATGGGTTTTTTAAAATAGAAATGTTAAATTTATGAGCAAAATAAAGTCTGTTTAAAAGTTTGGGGGCAATAAGAATTTAGTGTTTTTGAAAGTAGTTTTTATGCTCACCAAGACTGCATTTATGTGTTAATTACAGTAAAACCAGTAATACTGTGAAATATTACCGGTACTACAATTTTTGTTTTCTAAAAATTGTTTGTGAATATATTGTAAAATGTAATTTATTCCTGTGATTTAAAGCTGAATTTTCAGCATCATTACTCCAGTCTTCAGTGTCACATGATCCTTCAGAAATCATTCTAATATGCTGATTTGCTGCTCAATAAACATTTGTTATTATCATCATCATTATTATTATTATTAATATTATTATTACTCATTTTTGTGAAAACCGTGATTTTTCAGGATTCTTTTAATAGAAAGTTAAGAACAGCATTTATTTAAAAGTCTTTTGTAACATTATAAATGTTTTTACGGTCACATTTAATCAATTTAATGGGTCCTTTTCACGGTTAACAAAAATAATAATAATAAATAAATAAATAGAAACAATAATGTACATTATGTGGAAAATAATGTGTTTTTTGAACCTTAAACCGCATAAACACATTGCATTACACCAAATACACCAAATAATGTTATTTTTAGCACATCATATGACCCCTTTAATTACCTGTGATCATACATTTGACTTAGTTTTACTTAAATTAAGACTGAAGGTTGCACGTCTCACCTTTGTGGCGGCATCGAAGCAGACGAAGCCCATGCTGAAATCGATGGTGAGACCCATGAGATGACTGTCCACAATGCAAGCGTATGTTTTACACTGAAACGGGAGACACTTGGCATTGTTAATCAGACAAACTGGCAGACACAAACATCTCCTCCATCTCTTAAATGTTTCATTAGGATGATAAGCGTCGTACATAATTATTTTGGGAGAAAAATAAACAGAAGCGATTTTTTGGCATGAGGCACGGTCAGGGTTTTGCCGCATTAGTTTGGTTTAGTGGGATAAATTGGCAGCGATTTTATTTGTGCCACCCTTGTTGTCCATGAATGTGAAACAGTTGCAGGAAACTGTCCTGCTATTATCTTGATAGAAGACAGATTATATTGCATGGAAGACAGATTTGCTTCAGTCCGAGACTACATGCTATACTTTACTTCAAATATACATAATTGGATCCTATACATGAATCTATGGGTGTTTGGCCAATTTTGATCCAGTAAAATCAATCTCTATTGAACGACACTTTTCACACTAATAAATGTTTAATTTGTCTAATAATAAAGTAAACTGCTAATAATGTCTAATAGTACGGTGACCGGGAGGGGACATGTTCGGTTCACTTATTTTTGTCGTGGCCACGAGATCCTATGTTGAGGGAACAACAGCCATTTCTCGTGGCCACGACTTCACATCGCGTGGATAAGGATGTCGTTACCTCGACAAAATGATCTTGTGGCCACAACATTTTATCACGTTCCCATGAGTTAATATGACGTTACCACGAATTAATATCTCATGGCTACAACATTTTATCACGTTCCCACGAGTTAATATGTCGTGGCCACAACAAAAATAAGTGAACCGAACATGTCCCCTCCCGGTCACCGTACAGTGTTAATTTAGAATCACTGATATACTATTATAGTTTGTTAAAATTTGTAATTTTATTTTTAGATTGTTAATTTTAATTCTAGTTCAAGTTTCAGTCATTTTGTTGTGTTTGTAATTTTTATTGTTTGTTTTTTTAAATGTCTATAGTTTATAAAAAAAATTTATTTATAAAGTTAAACTAAACGAACATAATTTAAAGTTTTTGTTACATTGTATAATAAGGTTGCATTTGTTAACATTGACTACGTTTACATGGACATCAGTAATCTAATTATTTACCTTATTCTAAATAAGCCAATATTATGATTATGGTGTTTACATGAGTTGCTTTTAGAATATTCCTTTCATGTTCCCGTTTTACATGTTATAGTACATAGTTCGATTAATGGCACACGTCATTACATCCCCTCCGGAATTTCACATATAAACATATAGTTCATCTTTGTAATGATGCCATGTACAGTTTTGGGTGTTTCATTTTTAATTTTATGAAAGCTTCAAGTGCAGTTAATTATTTGTACGTGCATACAGACGACGGCGGGTCTTGAATCTCTTTTATTTGCCGTCAAACGGTTGAGCACTGCCGTGTGTGTATCCTGTAGCAAAATGCGGTGAAAAGTCCTACACGATGGTGATAATGTGATTAAGGTGTTTACATGTCTTTACTGCACTTCAGTAATGCGACTAAAATAGGAATACTCCACATGTCTTAATTCGATTTCCGTTTACTTCGATTATGACTTTAGCCGGATTAAGGTAATCATAAATCTCTGCTTACATGGTAGATTCTTAATCAGAGTATTGTCTTAATCGTATTAAAATCAGAGTATTGCTGTTCATGTAAATGTACTCAATGTCAGCAAACAGAGGGAGCCAACACAGGTAAATGACGGTCACACAGAGCTTTATTAAGGCTGTATACAACATGCAGACAACATGCAGGAAGGATGGCAGATCATGATGCAGATGATGATGATGGCAGACGACTGGGAAGGATTCAACAAACAGGGTAGGTAGGTAGGTAGGTAGAACAGGTAAGTAGCCAGGTAAGTTGAAGCACGCTAGTGAACAACAAGACCAGACACTGAGGTGGTGATGGGTAGGTGGCTTTATGCTGTGATTTGATGAGTGTTGACAGGTGAAGTGCATCAGAATTCTGGGGATTGTGAACGAGTGGGTGGAGCTGAAGGATCTGGCGTCGCTGGTGACTCTGTGACAAACATGAACTAACAATGACAAATAATTCTAAAACATTTATTAATCTTAGTTAATATTAAAGGGGATGTCTAATGCTATTTCATGCATTCTGACTTATTTAGACGGCTAAAAAGTTAGAATCAGAATCAGAAGAATCAGAATCAGAATCAGAAGATTCTCATGCTAAACATGGCCAAAGTTTCAAAAAACGGGTTGGAGTATTTCTGTGCCAAATACACTCCTTCAGGGTTCGTATAAGTTTCGGAAATTTTTTTTCGAGTATGGCCCTTAATGACGTCATAAAGGGCGGAATTCCTTGTATGGGCACTTCTACCAGGTTACGGAAGTCATCGGCAGAGCTGCACAGGACTCGCTCGAGAAGAATGTCTCCAAAGAAGTGTTAGAGATGTGTTTTTGGATGTGAGGTAAAGATAACCTTGTTCAGCTTCCCAAAGAACCCAGCGTTAAGGGAACAGTGGATGCAGTCTGTTTCTCCGGGGGGCAGCAATGGAGTTGTGCAAGAGTGTTTGTTTGTTCCCGGCATTTCGGTGACGAATGTTTTATAAACAAATTAAATAAAATTGAAGTCAATGAAGTTCTTGTTCCTGTTTTATTTAAGTCGATGTCACAGCTCGCAGACGATCGCTAAGCATGCTTGTGACTCTTTAGCTCCACCCACGGCACGCCTCCAGGAGCTCGACTGTTTTCGGTGAGAATCGTAAAGCTGTATCTGTCTTTTATAAATCTGATCAAACTAAAGGCTCTTCGGAGATATGAAGGATGCAATACTACTCTATAGGTACTCAAGATTAACATGAGATGGGCAGAAACTGTGTGCTTTATGTCCCCACATTTACTAATACATTATTAAAATCAAAAATTGTTACTATTAACATTATTTAATGGACCTGAGCTTACATGAACTAATAACAGTTATATTTTTTTATTAACGAACAAATCACCATATTAGCTAACTGCTCATTATTAGTTCGTTTTAGTTAATGCATTATCTAACATTAACTAATAGGACCTTAATGTAAAGTGTCTTTGAAAATTATTTTTTAAATTAAAAAAATAAAATAGTAAAAAACTTTATTTTTTAATTTT
>NW_015626863.1:461519-467430 GCF_001515625.1 Sinocyclocheilus rhinocerous
CACCTTTGTTTTGCTAAGACTAATTTAACAACTAGCATTGTATGTATCCTAAATTCACATAATTCAATATTTTTACACTTTTCTGCATTATTTTGACACAATTACAGATTGACTGGAAATGATGCAGAATAAAAATATTCTGTTCGCAGGTAATCATGTCTCTTATTTCATCTCAAAAATATTGTACACTGAGTTTTTATTAGGGGCAAAATGTTTATTAGGGGCAAAATTGTTGGACAAATGAGCGACAAGTGTCAATTTTATGTGCATCATTTTCACACTAAAAAAATAGAATGACAGATGCTCATTTCACAATCTGAAATGATCTTTTTAGTTTTCAAATTGTTATTATTCATATTTTTATTATGGATTTTCATATTTACATTCGAAGGTTTGGGTCTGGGACAAGTGTAAAACAATAAAACCTACCCATAAATAACACCTGACAAGTACTGTAGCAAAAAATGTGTTTAAATGTGACCTTCATATAACAAAAAGAAAAAAAAAAGTTGAAATCTGTTTTGTTACACAAACAACAGCCGGCACATGAAAGTGACTGTAGCTGAAGAAACACTCATTCAGCAGATCGAACCCAGGATTGGATTATATTAATGTCTCCAAACAAAATGTGTTTTCATAGCGCGTTTGTGACCAATGTGTTTCCTTCAAGTACTGACTAACAAATCACATTGAATCTCTTTTTGGCACAGCCTCAATCGCTCAGAGTTTGTGTTGTTCAGATGGCAGCCAACATTGTCTGGCAGGTGCAGTTTTATTCGCCTCGATCTGATCTCAGCTCTGCTGGGTTTGTTTATCGTGCCAAGAAGACAGAGATCTGCAGGAGCGAGCTATAGATGCTGATATTCCCTCATTTCATTTCGCTCACATTCATTTCACTTCACAGAGTTTCATTTAGTCTGTCTGAGCAACTTAATTTGAGTTAGATTACACTAACTCTGCAGACTCTGGCAGGTTCAGTACCTGTATTCGTTCCACTTCGAAGAAGGTGGCCATCTGAAAGGCTTTCTCCCACAGAAGCAGCTCACAGTCCAGCTCCACGCTGAAGAAGATGTCCTCGCCGGAGTCCGTCTGAACGCTGAAGCAGTGCTTACGCTTGTCCACCAACTCGTTGCCCTAAAATAGTGAGTTTAGTTAGAATAATGTTAAAACAAGATTTTATGGATATTTTCAAATAGTGAAGAAACTCCATATAAAAGGTATTATTATATAAATATATAAATAACCATTTATTAAAAAATATTATACAAAATATAAATATAAAAATATAGTTTTTAAATAATTTGAATTGTGCCTGAAAAAATCTATCTATCTATCTATCTATGATACTTGTCAAAAGTTTGGAAACATTATGATTTTTAAATGTTCATAGATTCATGTCATTCAGCATATTAGAATGATTTCTGAAGGATCATGTGACATGAATAACATTTAGGAATGAATTACATTTTAAAACATATTAAAATAGGAATTAGTTATTTCACATGGTAATAATATTTCACAATATTACCGCTTTTACTGTATTCTTTATCAAATAAATGCAGCCTTGGTGAGCATAAGAGACTAAATTAAAAACATTTAAAAATCATAATGTTTCTAACCTTTTGACAATATATATACAGTTGTTTAGTCTAATAAATAACTATTTAATCTATATCTATTTAGTTTTATTAGCTATTTTTTTTTACAAATGTTATTTTCCAGAGTTAAGCATTAGTGCAAGATCTGTACAATGTTGTAAATTTAGTTTTTGTTTTGTTTAGCAATTGTTTTTTTTCTGAAATGAAGCATATGCATATGTGATGTTAAATGCAAATAAGAAAAGCATATTGCTATTTTTTTTTTATTTTGTTTATTTTGAAAGATTACAATGATAAGAATCCCATAATGATATACTTCAAGTACATAAGAAGTATTACATATGTGTAGCATCTTATATTTTTCCCCCCCAAACTTTCCATAACTTGAAAAAATCAAAACAAAAGTAATTTGTAATAAAAAAAAATTAAAAGAATATTTGTACCTTGATTTCTGATATCAAATACAAAAAGTCACAAAAAATAAAAATAAAAAAATTTCTAGGTTACTACTGTCACTGGTGTTGCAACCCTTTTTCATTTGTAAAATCAAAATAATAGAAATAAAGAACGTTGTCCTTTATGATCAATAATTATTTAATGATGTGAATTAATGCTTTCCATCTGCCTTTATGGGAGATTAGCTG
This sequence comes from Sinocyclocheilus rhinocerous, assembly GCF_001515625.1. Classification (NCBI taxonomy): domain Eukaryota; kingdom Metazoa; phylum Chordata; class Actinopteri; order Cypriniformes; family Cyprinidae; genus Sinocyclocheilus; species Sinocyclocheilus rhinocerous. The sequence continues at coordinate 463,762 of NW_015626863.1, forward strand.
AACAAAATTCAAAACATACAGTGAGTCAGACAAACAATATTTTTTGAGAATGACAATTATAGATACAAAATTGTATTAGTGACTATTTTGTTTATTTTGAAAGATTACAATGATAAGAATCCCATAATGATATACTTCAAGTACATAAGAAGTATTACATATGTGTAGCATCTTATCTTTTTCCCCCAAACTTTCCATAACTTGAAAAAATCAAAACAAAAGTAATTTGTAATAAAAAAAAATTTAAAGAATATTTGTACCTTGATTTCTGATATCAAATACAAAAAGTCACAAAAAATAAAAATAAAAAAATTTCTAGGTTACTACTGTCACTGGTGTTGCAACCCTTTTTCATTTGTAAAATCAAAATAATAGAAATAAAGAACGTTGTCCTTTATGATCAATAATTATTTAATGATGTGAATTAATGCTTTCCATCTGCCTTTATGGGAGATTAGCTGAACAAAATTCAAAACATACTGTGAGTCAGACAAACAATATTTTTTGAGAATGACAATTATAGATACAAAATTGTATTAGTGACTAAGAAAAAGGGAAGAATATCAAATATTTATTTTTAAATATCTTTTGCAATTATGAATGGGTTTTAAATTAAATGTGGCCTCTTCTTATATACAAAACTAGTTCTAATTATTACTCAATAAATAACCACAGAACAAGAACCTGTAGGAGGACACTGATCTAAATACTTGATACCATCACAGTAAATATTTGTAAAGTTCGACACAGGTGTCATATATAATGTGTGAAATCCCAAAGTACTTCAACTCATACCTTCAGTATCTTAAACATGATCTCGTAGCCGGTGAAGCTTTTCTCGGCTCTGGTCCAGTCCCAGGTGGTGACCTAGAGGAGTTTAGATGGCTGTCAGTCTCCAGAAGTCGTCACAGACAGTGCATTATTCAGCTCAGTCAGTGAACGCCAGATTAACTCTGGGTCACTCGCTCTCACTGCGGCCCTCAAGGGATGATTCAAATGCTACATGAAGTAAACAATGTCCTGCTCGCCTACGAAAGAGGGAAAACCCCCTGAGATCTTGTGCACGAGAACGACTCACGCTGAGCATCTGCAGTAACCTCTGATACCCAAAGGCCAGTGAAGATGATCATGACGGAACAGAGAACTCAGGAGTGTTTTCTTCAGACTGAAGAGGCTCAGAGCAGAGTTTTCAAATGTCAGAATACCAGTCAAAAACACACACACACACATACTCACACACCACATTGACATAGACTTTCGGTGATCATCTAAAGACCTCCCTTGATGGATGGAAAAAGACATAATAAAACGGTAATATATGGCATTTGGAAGTAGTGCATTAACTTGGTTGAGTTAGTTGATTAACCTATCCATTATTATCATAAATATTACTATTAATATTATAATAATAAAACAAAATAAACAATAAAACATTTGGATAAATGTAATGAATGTAATATATAAATGTAAATCCAATAATAATAATAACATTATAAACAAATAATATTACTTTATAGACAAATAAAAAATATTGTCCAAGACAAAAATAAATAAATAATAAAAATGTATAAAAAATACAAATATTTAATGAATTTAATAAATAAATGTAATAATAATAATAATTACTCTTTTTACTTTATGATCACATTTCTATTGTGTATGATTCATTAATGATTTTTAATAGTTTTAGATTTTTTACAATAACAACACTGATATGTTGTTATATTTTCATGGAATATCAAAGAAGCATTTTTAATTATTCTTTTAATTTTATATTTTTATTTTATAAATAATTTTCAATTAACTGTGTCCACGTTTGCTCCAAATAGAACAAAAAGCTCCATAAAATAATCCATTTGACTTGTGTGCTATATTACAAGACATGCAATAGTTTTGTTTTACAATAAAAACAGCTTAAAGATTTTAAACGAGAGAGGAAATATGCATTTCTGGGTCAACTATTCCTTTAACAATTCTTCAGTGCAATGAACTCAGGAAAAGTTTCAACAAGAGTTTGATGTGCTTTCATAATTGTCACTGTGTTTTCAGCCAAAGTTGCCCCAAGTAGAATAAATATTGCGTGCGTATGCTAAATATAAAATCATATAAAAGTCAGCTATTGAAACTGAAAGACTCCTGATGCAGTAAATCATGCAGAAGAACTCACTGGAGGTGCGGAGAATTTGAAGAGAGACGAACCCCTCAAGGCAAGAAACTTTGGTGTGTACATTCGGTCCTGAACAGAATCTTGTTCCTTCTCATCCACCCAGCCCATAGATATAATCTAAACGACAGAAAAAGACCAGAAGAAAGTGTTAAGTGGGTTATAGAAGACGTTCCAAGTAATTAGCCTGCACAGAATCTGCAGGAAGAGACACTCTTCTCCATTCACCAATAATGAAGTCTAATTCAAAGCTTGATCATTTAAAATGCCACAGACTAAAACCGGACCCTGTGACCAAGTATCTGTCAGTCTGTGTGTGTCAAATGGTTTTGAGGAGCACGGCGTCAGGCGTTTCAGACAATCTCAATGCTCTGTGAGCGTCACAGCGCATGAAGAATAGTGGCTCTGAAGAAAACATCACTGTGGGGCTTCATTCAAGTGTGCCGACCAAGTCACTCGCTCTTTCAGGGCTTTATCTGGATCTCTGCAGGCTTTTTGTCACTCTTTCAAGGTCCAGTTCACAGCTTCTCAACAAGACTGATTCTGTTTCCTTACCTGCTGGTTTACTGGGAAGTTTCTGTTGATCTTCTTCACCTGCAATAGAATTATGAAGATTTAACGGATCCGATTTTTGAAAATGTGTTTATATAAAAATACATTTGAAAATATATCAAATAAAGAAAGAAAGAAATATTTTATATTTAATGTATAGACCTTTACAAATATTTTTATGCATTTATAATGCATATTTAAAGGTGACGTGTGCACTAAAAGAATTAACAGATTAGATTCCAAAAATATACTTACATATTATAAAATATATCCTGAAATATATAAAATAATGTATATATTTATATTACATTTAATATAAGTTTAAATCTATTTTATATGGTTATAATATATTTAAAGATGATATGTGCACTATAATTAGATTAGATTTTTAAAGGGGTCATATGATGCTGCTAAAAAGAACATTATTTTGTGTATTTGATATTTCACAAATATATATGTTGAATTATAAAATATAAAACATGTACTAAATATTTATATATATTATATTTAATATTCATATACCTTTAAATATATTTTACATGTATGATTATAATAATATATATTTAAAATATTTAAAGATGATGTGCACACTATAATTAAATTAGTTTTTTTAAATAAAAAAGTAAAATATATATTTTAAAATATATTGAATTATAAAATATTTTTAAAAAATTAAATAAATAAATAGCTTTAAATATTTCTATATATTATTTTTTGTAATATTTACATACTATTAAATATATTCTAAATATTAATATATATTTATATTAATAATACGTATTTAAAGTATAAAATATTTGATAAATAAATAGATTTAAATATTTATATATATTATATTTAATATCCATATACCTTTAAATATATTTTACATTTATGTTTATAATAATATATATTTAAAATATTTAAAGATGATGTGCACACTATAATTAAATTAGTTTTTTTTTTATAAAAAG
>NW_015626863.1:467577-468842 GCF_001515625.1 Sinocyclocheilus rhinocerous
TAAATATTTAAATATTTCTATATATTATATTATATTTAATATTTATAAACCTTTAAATATATTTTATATTTATGTTTATATTAATAAATAATAAAATATATTTCAATGTGATATGTACACTACAAAGCAGGCATTATACATTCATTCATTTAGTAGATGCTTTTATCCAAAGTGACTTACAAATGAAAAACATCCTAAGCAGTTTACTGTATTTTAAGAATATTTCGTGCAGGAAACACTAACTAAAATTATAAATGCACTTTAGGGAGGAAAATAATCCACAAAACTGTTCGACGTAGCTCCTTTAATACATAGGTTTCATGAATCCTTTCCAATCGATGGTCATATGTCATTCCCCCTGAACAGTAAAGAGATTTTCTAGACATCTCAATCATAAATCCTAATAAAAGGCCAATCTGCTTCACAGATTTCAAATAAAGCGCTTTGGTGATCACCGAATGACCTTTACCGTGTCTCAGCCCAATTATTCAAGTAGCAGATAAAAGAACGCCATACATCTTGTGTGTTTCAGACTAACAGAGGTACTAGTGTTCATCCAGAGCCCAGGAGAATCGCTCCTGCTGTGAAGCTTTATTCAAGATTAACATTCTCACTAGCTTCATTACCCACGTAACCCCGGCCAGTCTCACAAATGACTCTAATAGCTCCATTTGAATGTGGAATAAGGTCTATTTTCCTCGCAGGAAATGGACTGAAAGCTCATCCAGATGCTCCCTCCGCAGGATAATCCAAAGCAAGCGCTACAGTACATTGTTGCGAGGAGCAAACTTATCATCTTCTTCGAGAGGATTTTTCTGGAAAAGCGCTCACACCCTCAAAATAAATGAACGCAAGATTGGAGGATTTTTGCAGGGGTGCGCTCAAAAGCGAGTGATCTGGGCCACGAGGCACACGCTGCACTCTATCGTAATTAAGACTGAAATCCTTCATTGTGTGGGAAATGCCATTTGAATGCCTTAATCTACTGCATTGAGGGGATTACAACACATGACCTGCCTGGCGGAAATGAAAATTTATGACGAATAATTCACTGTCTTCCTGAATTACCTCCATCATTGAGAATAAATGTAGTTCCCTTTCAGTCGGTCACTCTCGACGTCACGTCGGATGACCGACGAATTAAAAGAAAAAAAAAAAGAAAAAAAGAAAAAAAGCAGGAACGTGCTCAGTTGGTGTTGAACTGCTTGAATACATTCAAGAGCAGGATGGCGGTCCCACTGAAACAGTTTCAGAGGCTCCTGGGG
>NW_015626863.1:468934-473689 GCF_001515625.1 Sinocyclocheilus rhinocerous
AGCGAGATCCCAATTCGTCGGTCATCCGACGTGACGTCTCCGTTCCCTCCTTCAGGGAACGAGGGTTACATACGTAACCGAGACGTTTATCGTTGTCTGTTCGCACAAATTGGTTCGGTACACTCTCTCCAAAGACAATGAAGCACTATAAATCTGCAAATGCTGCGCTGACATTGTTGCACAAAGATCATCCGGTCCAAACAAACCACAATACCTTGTGTTTTAGGTGGTATTTATCAAATAAACTTCTAGAGAAACAATAGTGGAAGGAGGAAAGGAAATGAGGGGAAACAAAAGCACGAAATGTCACAATTCACGCTGAATCACTGTATGAGCAGCATGACTGAATATGTCAGAGAATGAGCGCTAACCATTAAACCAGGGCTCTAATGTTGCTATGCTGTTAACCAAAAACTTGCAAAAAGACACAAAATCAAAAGGAAACATACCAGATATAAGGACATTTAAATGCATGCTCATTTTTCAATTAAATTTCTAACTTTAATAATAAATGTAATAAATAAATGCTGATAATATTTGTATTTTTTATTTTTAAAAAAGATAAATAAAGTCAATAGTGGTCTTTGGATATAAAATAAATGTATATAGAAATATATATACACACGGGTCAGTCAGATTTGTTTTTTTTATTGAAAGAAATGAATACTTCTATTCAGCCAGGATGCATTAAATGGATCATTAATCATTTCTATTCATCAAGGAAACCTGAAAAAAAAAATGTATTCCTTTTTCCATAAACATAATAAGCAGTTTTCAACATTAATAATAATAAGAAGAAAATTTCTTGAACAGCAAATCAGCATATTAAAATTATTATTAGACTTAAAGGGGTCATATGATGCTGCTAAAAAGAACATTATTTTGTGTATTTGGTGTAATGCAATGTGTTTATGCGGTTTAAAGTAAAAAAAACACATTATTTTCCACATACTGTACATTATTGTTTCTTCTCTATGCCCCGCCTTTTTGAAACGCGTCGACTGCAGCAATGGCTGCTAAAAATTAAGCTTTGCATCACAGAAATAAATTATATTTCAAAATATATTCAAATACAAAACAGCCATTTTAAATTGTAATAATATTTCACAATATTGCTGTTTTTACTGTACTTTTTATGAAATAAATGCAGCCTTGGTGACTATAAGAGACTTCTTTCAAAAACATTTTAAAAATCTTACCGACCAAACCTTTCTGAATGGTAACATTAAACATCGTCATTCGTTTTGCGTAACTTCTTCAAAAGTTCTTCGAAATCTAAAACTTTTTATTTTTTCCAGGATGAAAAGAAGATTTTTTGACCCCTCTATACATTGGTTAGTCACATTATAAGACATAGAGGTTAAATTACATTAGTACTTACAATCTAAGTAATCACTGTTTGTATAAGAATTGACTTTGGTTGTTAAATTGCTACACTTCTACCATGCTAAAACTGCAGTTGTACTCACGTTGTGCTTGGTGAGGGCAGAAATGTTTGACGCTATTGCTTGCAGCCAGTCGGTGCATTCGTCAGTACTGGGGCACTGAATAACCCCGCTGCACACCCCATCCACAGCAATGACTTGAAAGGCATTTTGCCTGGAGAAATTAAAAATATGCGCACTCAGGAGACCACAAAATGCAAAAAGTAGCTAACTAATGTCTAATTCTCCTTTTTCAATTCACTTTAATTCAAAGCAATTTAAAAAACAGATTGATTTAATTCAATCCCATTTAAGAGTTTTCAATTATGTTCCACTTGATGTGCAAAAAGGTCTCATTTCAAATAGTTTAACCTCATTAAAGTTTGCATTTGGTATTAAAGGTCTAATGTGGTTCATTTGGGAATCCCTGAAACACTAATCAAGGAAAATCCTATGTGACTAGAATACAAACAGAATTACCAGATGAAAGCAAAAGCAAAATACATCACATTAGGCACTGCAACTCTACAAATGACTACTATCAAAGCCAGAGACAAAGTATGAGCAAACAAAACAGACATTTCTTGTGCGGTTCCTGCTCAGCTCACCTGCAAATGTCAGTACCTGGGACGTACTGGGACAGACGCGCATGCAAGAGGGGGATGAGTCGAAGATCCACCCATCTCTTCTCCCAGCGCAACCCTGGAGACATCGGCCAAGACGAGCAAGACAATGTGTCCTGCCGCAAACACAGAGATTAATAGATGAAGATGACAGACAGACAGACAGACAGACAGACAGACAGATAGATAGATAGATAGATAGATAGATAGAATTTTTTGGTGTTTACCGTGTTGGGATGGTAGTTCAGATGTAGGCCACTGTCACACAATGGAGACGATGTTCCACTGCTCTGGTCACTTGGTATACCTAAAAAATTTTTTTTAAAAAACAGGTAAAAAAATATGTTTTGCATTGTAAATTTTACTGTACACTTTGACACTGTAGGATCTATATTAACCGGTGAATGTAGCGTGTCCAAACCCAGACGTACACGAGCAGTCTTCACACAGTGGCAGTTTGAGAAATGCAGGCGTCCTCTTCAGGAAAGACACAGTCAGGGTCACTTCCTCACCTGCGTTTCGCAGAACCTGCACCTGAGAGCAGAAAACATGCTTGCTTATTCATTTATTAGAATGGATGTGTCACTCATTTTGTTATAATTAGTCAAGCTTTTAAAGGGTGAGTCAAAATGACACGCTTCTGCTAAAAAATTGAACAGTGCTGAAGATTACTAACCCGTTCATTGCTTTGTAAAAACAGCATTGCTTGAACTGAATTATTACACAAAAAGATGAAACATACCACTTCTTCATGGCGATAACTCCTCACGTTAATGCCGTTTATCTAATGACAACATTAGTAAAAGAGTAAACATTAGTAATAGAGTAATAAGAGGGAGTTATGAATAGATCCTGATATACACTTCCGCAAAGTTTGGGTCAGTAAGATTTTTTTAATGTGACTGAAAGAAGTCTCTTATGCTCACCAAGGCTGCATTTATTTGATCAAAAATACAGTAAAAACAGCAAAATTATGAAACATTATTACAATTTAAAATGACTGTTTTCTATTTGAATATATTTTAAAATGTAATTTATTCCTGTGATCAAAGCTTAATTTTCAGCTTCAGAGTCACATGATCCTTCAGAAATCATTCTAATATGCTGATTTTTTTTTTCAGGATTCTTTGATGAATAGAAAGTTTGAAAGAACAATACTTATCTTTTGTAACATTACAAATATTTTACTGTCACTTTTGATACATTTAATGCATTCTTGCTGAATAAAACTATTAAATTTTTAAAACATTTGAACAGCAACAGCATGTAATTTATAAATCTTTTAATAATAAAAAATTGCTTCCACCAGAGATCTGAATCAGATCATATTTGAAGCTTCAATAATATTAAGGATAAAAAAAATTTTTTTTAAAGACAGTCTATGTCAAATAAAGCTGACAGTCAATGCAAGCATCTTTTGGTAATTGTTATGAGAATACTATGGATGGAAATTATGAATAATTCCCACATCTAAAACATGCCCTTCATGTTCAGAAAAATATATACATAATTCAGATTGAATATATAATTGGAATAACACTGCTCCAAAATGACAACTCAAATGTCCATCAAAAGAAAGATGCTCCCTAAACATCTGCTGGCTGAAATTGAGTGAATTACATTAAGACACTGTGGGAGTTTTAAAGGGTCCCTAACACTGAAATTATCTTAATCTTATGACCCCATTTATGTATTTGTGCATACCTGGAGAATTCCATCTCCAATAAACAGAAGTCCGGAAAGTTCAGCTGCAAACGAAAGAAAAGACAAATGTATAAACCAATAAACAACTTGTTATTTTTGAGGAGAGGAGAGAGAGTGAATAAACAGCCTACTCTTCTGTTCTTTTGATATTTTAGATATAACAACAGGAATCTTGTGTTCAGCACCACCCTATGAAAAAATGATAACACAAAGACTTTCAAAGTCCTGCAAAAAATGTGAGAGCTGAGTGAAAGCTGTGAGAAACTGTGCAATCACCTTGATGCTCAAACCAAACCCTCCGATTGTCTGCCGACGGATCGTTACTGTTCTTTCCTGTAAAGAAAGGAATCAAAGGAAACTCGTCACTTTCATGCCACACCATGTCTGTGTGTTGAGGAAGACAGGTAGTTTACTTTTCATTTCAATTTGGTTCATGAAACTGAGAAGGTCCTTAATTAATTTGAATTGCCTCCTTTTCATGTAGATTTCCCGAGGGAAAAACGGCACCATGCCAACAATGCCAGTAACTTAATTAAAGGGCAGTGACCACAACATGATCTGTCTGCTTAAACCAGTGCTAAAGCTGCTGTCTGCTGTAGTGACAATGATAGATGCAATACAACGGTCAAAATATTCTCCCTCAAATGCCAGTGAAATACGCACTTGGCAGTTTCATTCTCTTTCAGACAATGATGTTGAAACAAAGGGGCACAGGTTAACCGGATTAAATATGAAATCGTTCAAAGCAAATTCCTATATGTGTGATGATGACACATTCCAAAACTGAATAATGACTCAGTCACAAAAAAGGCAGAGCTGTTCTTTTCTTGCTGCACAAAAACATTTCAATGAAACAAACTCCAATAAAACTCACAGCTGTAATTAGCAAAGACTTCTTGAAATTACCAATAATGTATCTATCACCATTATAATTATACATAAAAAGACACAATCTAAAATAAATCAAAATGTTGACATGTACATATATATATATATATATATAT
>NW_015626863.1:474008-492917 GCF_001515625.1 Sinocyclocheilus rhinocerous
ACAGTATATATATATATATATATATATATATAAATATGTACATCAATATGACATGAATTTGCTTAGTAAAATATCTATATTGCTAAATAAGATGCATCTATCTATCTATCTATCTATCTATCTATTCTTTGAACAATATGTGAAATGTGACACACGGAAGGATAGAATCCTGGACAAGTGCTATGGGAACATTAAAAAGGCTTATGAGGCCAGATCTAAACCCCCTTTGGCCAATGTTGACCACAATACCATCTACCTCATTCCTACATATAAAACCATGCTCAAACGTAGCAAACCAGTAGTAAAAGAAGTAACAGTGTGGTCAGATGATGCTATAGAAAGACTAAAAGGTTGTTTCCTATGCACAGACTGGGATGTTTTTAATAACATGGACATTGATGAGAAAATGTACTTACTAAAAAGAATGTTATAACTTATCGTATATCCGAACAATAAGCCGTATATAACTAAAGAGCTGAAGGATTGCAGTAATCGGAAAAAAAACTGCATTTAAAAACAAAGATTATGTTGAGTTGAAAATCATACAAAAAGAGCTCAATTGTCAGTTAAGGCAAGCTAGGGGATGACAGAAAGATATGATTGAGTATAATTTTCAAGGTATTAATATTTGCCTACAAAACCACCACTGGCTCTGCACCCATTTACCTAAATTCATTACTTCAGAGTTATGTGCCCTCTAGAAGCTTGCGTTCTGCAAGTGAACGGCGTATTATTGTGCCATCAGTGTGTGTGAAGGTGTATATATATATATTTATATACACCTTGCTACGTGTACTGCGTTAGGCTAACCGAGACTTGTCATTTGCACTTATATATTGTTGCTCTTTTGTTAGTTTTGACTGCTTTTATTGTCCTCATTTGTAAGTCGCTTTGGATAAAAGCGTCTGCTAAATGACTAAATGTAAATGTAATTTTACTACCCTGAACTCTAAAAATATGTGGAACACCATGAAAGTTGTTACAAATATGGAACCAAGTAAACCACGTATATGTGTAATGGATGAGTTTGCTAAAGCAAATGAGCTGAACGATTTTTACCTTCGGTTTGAAACGCAGGATTTTTCGGATGAATGCAATCTAATTGTAGACTCTTTGGTATATGATGGGGATACTAGACTGGAGGTAGACAGTACCAAAGTGCAGTTATTGTTTCGTCAGTTGTGTACAAAGAAATCTAAAGGTCTGTCTGGATGGGATCTCTGCCCGCCTTTTAAAAACTTGTGCAGTAGAACTTACTCCAGTTTGGTGTACTCTTTTCCAACGTTCACTGGATTTACACACAGTTCCTGCACTTTGGACTTTCCCTAAGAAACCACACCCATCTGAGAATAATGATTATAGACCTGTAGCGATAACTTCGATCGTTATGAAATGTTTTGAGAAATACATGGTGACTTTACATGGTGATCTTTATTATATATAAAAAAATATAAAAGATTATATAAAATTATATTATATTGTATTGTATACTGTATATATCTGATATGTATATATATATATGCAGGAATGAATCTTGCACAATAAGACCAAAAATATTAATAGGGTAAAATTGGCTTTCATGTTGATATGAATTTGCTTAATAAAACATTTTAATAAAAAATATTTATGTCTTCATACTCACTCATGTTGTAGTCAGGTGATTTAGCCACTGTTAATTACATTTTTGACCTGATTAAAACCAGTTCATGTCATGTTATCACATTAAGAACATGTTGAAGGAAACAGACTAAACTGACTTTCTCCGTGTAGAAGATACAGTCCCTGACATGTAAACGATAACAGAATGTGTTGACCAGCTGTTTCACGTCATAGCTTTGTATTTTCCAGGACTGGATCAATCTGGTATGTAATATGGATTGTCGAACTCACACTCGAGTAGAACGGTTCTCCAGACACACAGATGACGTCTTGCTCTTGAATGGTGAGAATATCTTTGGCCAGGTGCAGACGGATATTGAAAGGCTCCTCGCTACCATCTTGAAGCAAATAAATCCCAGTCTTTGTCTGAAACAGCCAGAGTCACACAAACATCTGTAATCCTCACTTGACAACATGAAGTTGATTAGCTGTGAAATTGATCGTATGATAAATAGCAAAGGCTTGTGTTTGCAGAGTCACGTTTGCCTGGCAGAGATACAACTGAAAATTCAAAGTCATTGCAGAATATTACTGCTAGACCATCTGGACTTGGTTATTCATTTGTGGAAGATGTTTTGCCTCTCCTCTCATCCAAGTGGCTTCATCAGTTATCTGATGGTGGATTAAACATCTTCACACCAAACAATGTCATAATGACTGATGAAGCTTTTTGAATATATGACAAAATGTCTTCAACAAATGGATAATGAAGTCCAGATGCTCTTGAATGAATACATTGCAGCTTGACAGAATGCCTGTCAGAGGCTTAAATGCGGCTTATCGGCTCCATATTTATTCAGTATTTACCTTAAGGCCTTTACTTCTGTAGATAAATGTTTGAGAAAAATTATATTAGAGTCATAAGGCACTGTGAGCACTTTAACTTCAAACTGCCTCGCAAGATGTAATTTTGAGCAATGAAACGTTCTTGTACTACAGTAATCATTTAAAGTACAGCAGAGAGGGCGAACTTAAATGGCTCCGCTTTAACAGTTTTTAAATAACACTTCATTAATGGGAGTTTCTTCAAGTATTCCCACTTTCGGCCCTGTGGACTTGAAAATAATCTCTTTTCACATCATCATACACTGTCATTGGTTTAGTGTCCAATTTAGTGTTTAATGTCTAACAGTACATAATACACATGCAAGAGATGGGAACTCAATCATTTTTTGAAAGTTATGAACATTTCCACAACATCAGAAAAAGTTTATTTTTTTCAGCAATTTTGGCATAATTAAATGGCCTATGTCTCATTCAGGGTTATTACAGTTAAAACTGAAACTGAACTAAAATTAAAACCATATAAAACATCAGGTACTTTTTTTCTTCTTCGTTTTAATTTATTTTAACTTGGTTGCCATGGCAATCAAGTGTCAGCCATTTTTAGTGTACCCTTGAGATTTTCAGTCAAAACATGCTCAGACATAGACTATGGCCGTTCCAGAAGTGAAATTACTATAGTTCGTCTAGGAAGATTGCATTAATTCACATTAAGAAGAAGCGCAGCCAATATGATTCTCATATCGATGCTTCAGCAAAGTTAAAACACCCACAAGCTCTAAAAAACACCCTACCATATTCCTTAACAAATGTAATCAAAAATGTTATGAAAAAAAAAAAAAAGCAATTCTTTCTGACCACAGCATGTTGAATCTGGTCTTGCACATCATGTTTAAAAAGCACAGCAGTGTTTGTAAATAGATAGGAATACTTCTGTCTATACACACAAGACTTATCCTCCTCTGAGCGCTCATTAATCTTCCACACATAACCGCTCTTCTGTGTCCCCGTTTCTGAGCCCAAAAGCTATTAAAGTTGCACTCTCTGCATTCATAGTAGCCTTGTATCCCATCCCAAACTGCATTACTATAATGCAGGACCCACTGAATGTCTTGAATTTAAACATATCGAGAAGAACATCCAGATTAGTGGACGATCAATATTTCTCAGTAGCCGATAGACACTGATATATAGGATATAAAGTACAGTCAGCCTGTCATTATTGCAAAATAAATCCTGATCGGGTGATCAAGACCACTGAATAAACAAATGCCTGGACTTAAATATTGATTTGAGTTGATATTATTTTCCAATCTTGCCTTTATATGATATTAAAGCTTTCACTATTAAACAAAATGAACATTACTACAGTAATATTAAAGTAATTTTAATAATAAAGTCTTCTGAGGTTATTTTCACTATAATCCACAACTAAGATGCAAGATCTCACCAGCTGCGCTTCTAGAAATGAGAGCTCAAGTTGAGAGCAATCGGGTCCTCCCCTGAAATCAGGAATAGTTCACCCAAAAATTTTAATTTGCAATAATAAATAATAAATAAACGAATCCATCATCATGACGTTTTTTAACTTCAAACCGTTGCTTCCAGCTAAAATCTGAGTCCTCTATCCATAATATTGCTTTCTCCAGTAAAAAATAATCATCTTGTCTGAATCAGGAGAGATATGTGCACAGATCAAGCACCGGTTACAAGCAGAAAACAGTTCTAAACCATTATTTGGGTGGATTTTGATGTGAGAGACAACAGGAGATGGACTTTTTCACTGGAGGAAGCGTTATTATAGAATATGGGCTGGTATTTTGGCCAGAAGCAATGGTTTAAAGTTAAATATCTCAATGATGGATTGTATCTTACAAAAATGCAGATTTTCACTTAACGAGATGTTAACTGATGGACTGGAGCGGTGTGGATTATTGTGTTGTTTTTATCAGCTGTTTGGACTCTCATTCTGAAGGCACCCATTCACTGCAGAGGATCCATTGGTGAGCAAGTGATGCAATGCTACATTTTTCCAAATCTGATGAAGAAACAAACTCATCTACATCTTGGATGTCCTATGTTCAGCAAATTTTCATGTTTGGGTGAACTATTCTTCTAATAGTCATACTAATTAGTATTAGTTTAAAATGTGTTTATAATTGCTTATTATACAGTGCATAATAAAACTAATGAGATATCATTTCTTTCACTTGATAAACTATTAACAATAACGATGATAATAATAACAAACAACTGAACATCTTTACATCAACTCATCATTTCAGTTACCCAGAAAAGCAACTGATATACAGCTTTGAAATATCTGACCACTGGAAGGTGCTGTTGACCAATAGCGTCTAATAAATATATACATTAAATATAAAATAGGATTTAGCATAATGATGGCAAAGGACACTCTCAAAATAGCCAAATATTGATTATTCAGTCATTAAAGAGGTCATATGATGCGATTTCTATTTTTCCTTTTCTTTAGTGTGTTATGTAGCTATTTGTGCATGTATAAGATCTGCAGAGTTACAAAGCTCAAAGTCTCCCACAAAAGGATTTATTCTATCTAAAAGAGAAGGCTGATCCAGACCGGGCTAAAACGCCTCATTCAAACACGCCCCCACATGTCTACGTCACGATGTGGAAATATTTGCGTAATGCCGCCCAACTGTTCATGCAAAGAAAGAAGGCGTGGTTTCAGGAACCGCAGTGCAATGTTGATACAGCCATGTCAGGGAGACGCTGTGTGTTTCTGTGCGAAAGCAAAAGCACTTTATTTGGCCTTCTGAAAGTAGATGCAATGAGGAATCATTGGTTAAGATTTATTTACAACAGAACAGCACAACCCAGATGTTCGAATTTAGAGTAGCCTACAAGGCTGGCTGTGCAAAGGCTATTTCTAAAAAAAAAAAAAAGGTAAATTCCGACTTTGCTATGACAATCTGGCACTTATTCTGAATCAGCTACTGTAAGTATGTTTTCCTAATAGTTTAAGTATTTGCTATTGACTGTTCAAATGCGGAGTTTTGCGCATCGTGTGTGTGTGTGTGTGTGTGTGTGTGTGTGTGTGAGAGAGAGAGAGAGAGACAGGGTCACATCACAGTGGAGTCAGCTGTCTTAACCATGGCTTGTGTACTGCATCATTACTGTGTCTGTCACGTGACTCTGTTCCCCTTTCGGGCTTGAACTGATGGTAAAACTAATGACATTATTAACTGTCTTTACATTTATTTTGAAAGATGAAGCTCGCGATTATGGTAAGGGGCGTTACATTTCCGACGAGTGCTTGCGGTGTTCGTCCAATCACAATGCACTGGGTCAGCTGGCCAATCAGAGCAGAATGTGCTTGTCGGAAGGAGGGGCTTTGTAGAAAACGACGCGTTTGAGAAAGGCTGGGCATAGAGGAACTACAATAATGTACCGTATTTGAAAAATAATGTGTTTTTTGAACATTAAAGCATGTCAACATATTCTGTTACACCAAATACACCAAATAATGATCTTTAAAATAGCATCATATGACCCCTTTAATCCATATCTTCACAGAGTTTAATTATTTATAGCTAGATTAATTTTGTGGCATATCGCTTTTTACTTTCTATAACAGATCCTCTTTATAATCATTACATTAAGTCCTTATTATCATCGGAAAATTGAAAGTATTTCAGAGAATGAAACTGTAAATCTGTTGTCTGTTAAATAACTGTTTCCTAGTCTGCAAACAGAGGAATTAAAGCAATCTGTTTTGACCTAACATCTTTGTTCCCCGGTGGAAAGTCAACAAATCCATTTATTTGATCGATGTGCTCCTGCCTCCCTCCACGACTGCAGCGAGCATTTATTTGGATAGAGTTTTGTACAACAAATAACACTGAAATAGATCTGTTACAAGTTGTATGCGAACACTACTTTATCTAAAATAACAAAGTGTTTCAACAGCGGCATTTAAAGCAATACTTACCTCTTCATTTGAAGTCTTGAAATCCATGTGCTAAGGTCAGAGAAACAGCCCTTAGAGAGCAAACATGAAAAAGAAAACCGATCATAATGTAATGAGAACAAGTTGCATTAGCTCAAGCTAAATGTTACTGACCTTCAATGATAAATGGTGTTTGCAATGAAAGTTGCATATGTTGCAAAGAAAAGAAAAAATCATTATAGATAAATGAAAATGCATTCGAAATTAATCATTGGTTTGTTCATGCAGTGCGAGAGAAATACACAACTTTGCCTTGCGTGAAAGCGCATTTGGATGTGCAGAAATGTAATCAAAACTCTTCACAGCTAATTTGTTTTGAAAAATAACAACAGCATCTGGACGTGCAAAGCCAAAGAGGAGGATGCGCTTTGATATTGGGTGTAAAAAGCTTTTTCTAAAACTCCTAAAAGTGTTACATTTTTATTTTGTCACTCCTTTGCTAACATGCGGGTGGCAGAAAAGATTAACCAACCAGAAAGCAATAACTATTTCGGAATACGAATGCAAATGTGGCATTTCAAGTTGCTCGGAGGCCTACTAAATAATTCAGTGGGAGTTATTGTCAAACAATATATCAGCCTGTTTGAGATGGTTTCTGAACATGTACAGCAATTTCTGGTTTGCTGTACACGGTCTGCTTGAACGCTTCATTGTGCAATAAGAATATGGCATTCAAACAAACCCTATGGTCAAGGCTGGTGCTAATGTTATTAAACCAACAAGTGATAATAATATCTTTGTTATGGATGTCAAACCACGGTGAATTGCATCTCTAAAGTTCAGGATAATAATTGAATCATACTAATAATAATACAGTGTCGTCCTCTGAACGACACAGAAGGCTGAATCTTTCAAAAACACATCTAGATCACATTTTATCATAAAAAATATAAATATTTCCTTTGATTTTGGGATGAAATATGACTCAGACATGCTGTTTGTGAGATTCACCCAGCAACACATTTTCTGGTACACAATGATTTGTACTGGATGAATAAATCACTGGAGGCATTTCCTGCTGTGTTATTCCAGTGCTATTTTATAAACGTCTTAATAATTCATATTGCAAAAAGAATCACACAGCAGTAGCTGACCACAGTGCTGTTGTTGTTTAGAATTAAAATGCTGCTTAGAAGTACTAGTGAGCGCTAGGATTAAAACCGTCCTGAAGATTGCTTCACAGAGAAATCACTTCTGCTATTCCATCTCCCAGAGTAGCTCAAATTAAAATCACAACCAGCGGAGCACATTTAATCAGAACAATCTCATAATTTGCACAGTCTGAATCCACTCAGCGGGGCAAGTATGGAGGGATTACAGCTCTATCTGGCAGTTTTCTGTGGAAGCTTGTTTCTGCATGGGATAAAAAAAATGTAATGTAATTGCAACAATTGTTTATATCACAATTTAGAGTTTACATCTCACAATTCAGTTTTTTTTCCTGCCACATAATAAATGTGCTTTTTATCTCACAATTCTGTCTTTTTTCTCGCAATTGCAAGTTTATATCTTGCAATTCTGACATTTCTTCACAGAATTGCGAGTTTATAACTCAAAAATCTGACTTATTTTTCTCAGAATTCTGAGTTTATATCTCGCAATTGCATTTTCTTTTGTTTCTGACACATAAAAATATAAAAAAAGGTAACTGTGACTTTTCATCTCACAATTCCGACTTTTTTTCTTGCAATTACAAGTTTATATCTCACAATTTTGACTTTTCTAATCACAATTGGAAGTTTACATAAAATTGCAAGTTTATAAGTTTATCGCGCAGTTCTGAGTTTGTATGTAACAATTCTGAGTTAATATGTCTTAAAGGGGTCATATGATGCGATTTCAATATTTCCTTTCTCTTTGGAGTGTTACAAGCTCTTGGTGCATAAAGAAGATCTGTAAAGTTGCAAAGACTAAAGTCTTAAATCCAAAGAGATATTCTTTATAAAAGTTAAGATTTCAGAAAGGCGGGGCATAGAGGAGAAACAATAATGTACAGTATGTGGAAAATAATGTGTTTTTTTAACCTTAAACCGCATAAACACATTTCATTACACCAAATACACAAAATAATGTTCTTTTTAGCAACATCATATGAGCCCTTTAAATCGGAGTTTACATCTCACAATTCTATAGTTTTTGTTTCTGCCACAGAGTAAAAAAATTTTAATGGTTTTTTATCTCACAATTCTGACTTTTTTCTCGCAATTGCAAGTTTATATCTTGCAATTCTGAGTTTATATCTTGCAATTCTGACTTATTTTCTCAGAATTCTGAGTTTATATCTCGCAATTGCTTTTTTTTGTTTCCGCCACATAATAAAAAATAAAAAAGGTAACTGCGACTTTTTATCTCACAATTATGACTTTTATTCTCGCAATTGCAAGTTTGTATCTAAAAATCTGAGTTTATATTTCACAATTCTGATTTTAAATCTCGCAATTTTTACTTATTTTCTCAGAATTTTGAGTTTATATCTCGCAACTGCATTTTTTTTTGTTTCCACCACAGAATAAAAAATAAAAAAGGTAACTGTGACTTGATTGTGATCTCACAATTCCAACTTTTTTTCTCGCAATTACAAATTTATATCTCACAATTCTGATTTTTCTAATCAGAATTGCAATTTCATATCGCACAATTCTGAGTTTATATCTCGCAATTCTGACTTCTTTTTTCAGAATTCTGAGTTTTTATGAATTCAGTCAGAATTCAAATTTTTTTCAGC
The DNA here is from genome assembly GCF_001515625.1 of Sinocyclocheilus rhinocerous. Lineage (NCBI taxonomy): Eukaryota > Metazoa > Chordata > Actinopteri > Cypriniformes > Cyprinidae > Sinocyclocheilus > Sinocyclocheilus rhinocerous. The sequence goes on from NW_015626863.1 coordinate 483,164, forward strand.
CACAGATTTTTTTTCTATCTCACAATTCTGACTTTTTTCCTCAGAATTACACTTGTATATCTCAGAAATGCAAGAAAAAAAAGTCAGAATTGTGAGATAAAATGTTGCTATTACCTTTTTTTAAATCTAGTGGCAGAAACAAGCTTCCATGGTTTGCACTATATTTTGTCGGTATTCCGAACGCAAGGACAGCCTGGCTATTTTTCCCCACTTTAATCAGCATGTTTTTGCTCTAAGAGTGCTTGAATGGTAAAATGTTGGAACATTTCTCCATAAGTGACATGTGGCATAAGATACCTTCATAAGCGAGATATACTGGCAAGCCCTTGGATTCCAAATTCCCCATTATACATCAAAAATTGACAAAAAGCCATCTCAGTGATGAACCTTGTCCTCACATGGAGTGCACTTAAGAGGAAATAGCAATCTGAGGCTCATAACGGAGAGGATATGTGTCTCCAAAGCAGCAATGGTGAGTACCTCTTGAGTGCCATCTGTCAAAATGAGCTACATGCCCCTTTAAAACCTCTGAGCTGGAGGAGACGTCGCGGATCGCTCAGAATTTCCACCACGGATCGATTCCAGCTAAGAAAGTCCTGGCAGAATACACAAGGCCTTCAGAGAGCGGCTTTATGAATAATTCATTGCCGTGGCAAGAACGAGTGTTCCCTAATAAACATCTCTATGAGGTCTACAGGTCTTTCCACTCACGTGCCATCTGCAGCTTCCTTCATACAGGCCGAGAAAAGCCAATAAGTTTAACGTGTGGCTAATGAAATCACTCTCATTGTCATCTATCAAAGACACGGCAGAGGAATGCGCAGAAGGACGCTCAATAGTTTATTATAATGCAGAACATTTAAAAAATATTCATTATGATTTTATTGATTCGATGCAGCTCGAATCTGCTTTCATAGTGGCCTAAGGCAGTCACTAAAGCACTTTTTGGCTATAGAATCTAATAAACCAACATAACATGTCACAAACAATGACAAAAGACACAGAATATGCTAGCTGATGAAATTAGTTTCTTCACGAATAAGAAACTTTTAGCGCTCTAATAAAGCCATAACAATGTCGCAAAACAGGTCATTTTTCACCTCAAAAAAATTTAGGATATTTTGCTTTGTGACATTACGAAGCACATTTCTCCCTAAATTCGCATTACCATAATGCATTCAGACATTTTAATTTCATTTATTTTGAAATTTGTATTTTTTTAATGGTAATTCTCATTAGATTATAAAAGTAATCATTTTTAATAATTTAATTTGTAAAGAATAGTTTATTAGAATGTAGATTGTTTTAAAAAAAACATTCTATTGCATTTTTATTAATTCAATGAAGCTTGAATCTGCTTTCATAGTGGCCTAAGGCAGTCTCCGAGGCACTTTTTGGCAATAGAAACTAATAAATAAAAAATTACACCACAAACGATCATAAAAGACACAGTATAACATAAAACTAGAAACATAAGGTTTGTTTTAAAAATTACCCAAATAAAAAACTTTTAGCACCCTAATAAAGTCATAACAATGTCACAAAACATGTTTAAGTCATATTCACCCCAAAAAATTAGGACATTTTGCATTGTGACATTATGAAGCACATAAATTCTCATTACCGTAATGCATTCAGTAATTCTTATTATGTTTAATGGTGATTCTCATTATATTCTTATTACTCTAAGTAAATTATTTGAATTATTATTTTTTCTTTCTTATTATTTCTCACATTACAATAGTAAGAGTGGGAACCTATGCTTAACTGTGATGAAAATAAAGTCACAAAACTTGTACAAATAATGGGTTTAGTTTTGTTAATGCAAAATATAATTTAATATTTTTTTCTATAACCCATAATCATGAGATACTCCTTTAAACACTAGCACTTTGTATTTTATAAAACTATTACCATGTATTATTACAGTACTGGTTTATTAAAAACAAGACCATATGCTGTAAAAAAAAAAATCAATACCAAGGTCATTCGTATACATTCAGAGCTCATTAAATTGCAATTGCAGAGGCTTGCGACCAAAAATAGAAAAGTTGTTGGGTGTTCTTTACCGTGACTACATAATTTACTATGTGTTGTTTCTATGCTTTGCTTTCTCTCAGTAACATGCCTGGCATTCAGCTCATATACAGTTTCACACTGACTCACTCGCTTTGCCGTTCTGTGAAAATGAGATGTGATTTGCATGCTAACAGGCCAGTGCAGTATGGTGGGGTTTTTTTTTTTCATCCGCAACATTATTTTAATACAGGCACCTCATCGGTTTGCTGTCTCGCAACAATTCTTTGAGCCTTCTGGGAGATGTCGCTAACAATTCCTGACGTTTCCTGCATTGCAATGTCCACAGTGAAACACAGCGTTCTTCTCGTTAGTACAAGAAATAGAGCTTAATATGTTGTCTAATAGCATGACAGCAAATTTTAATTTGGCTAAAATGTTCTTAAAGGAACAGTCCACTCAAAATTAAAATTCCAAATCACCGTCACTGTCAGTGAAACACCAAAGGAGATGCAGACACTGCTCTTTTCCACCCAACAAACAGTTATAGTGGCTGTCACGCTTCAATAAGGACAAAAAAGCACCATAAAAATCCCATAAAGTAGCAACTGTAGCACTCAAAACTCGGAAGAACGAAAGTCATGCCGGTTTGGAATGACACGAGGGTGAGTATATGATGACAGAACGTTCGTTTTTTTGATGAACTATTCCTTTAAGATCACCTACTCAGCAAAGGAGTCGATTTGTCAAGCTCCAGCTAGAGGCCTGGGTATTTTCAGCTTACCTCCAGGGAAAGATCTTCAGCACAGCACAGCATGGAGGTCAAGCCATGGGGAAGGAGGCAGGGGAGTCTTTGCAGGCGCTGGTTAAAGGCTGATGTTTTTCTTTTCTTCCTTTCTTTATTACAAGGTTTTGGCCCTCAGGCCCAGCCAGAGTCCTACAGCTGCTGGAGTAAAACAAAGAATTAGTAAGGTACAACGGTACAACTAATCGATTAGCAAGTTTGATTCGGTTATCTAGATTTTTTCTTTAATATATTTTTGCTCTTTTTAGCATTCAAACTCTAATTAGCATGCAGGCAGCGTGCTGCGCTTTCACCATTAAGGCAGTTTGCACAGTAAAAGCTTCTCTAAAAAGTCGTTTCTTTAATTTCATCTCCTGCTGCTACAGAGTGTCATTTTTAAAATGCCCCACCATGAACGTTGTATCAAGTTAAAAACAGAAAAATCAAGACTCAGTTTCATTCAAAGTAAGTCATCTGTCAAGCTGGGGTTTTTTTCTTCCGAATTTAGTTGCGTTGGTCTGATTTCAGATGGAGGTCTGTTAGTTAATGCAACTAAATAAATGCAACTAACCATATAATATTGCTATTATATTTATAGTACTATAAATTCAAATAAATCATGAAAATTTTCAGTGTTTGATGCAGTTTAAAACAGCTGCTCTATAAGATATTTTGGCCACTTTATGTGAAAACGAACAAATCCGAAAATACTTCGTTAGTAATGCATTGCTGCTGTCTCTAGAGAACACATCAATCCCCCAGTTGTAATGGTTTTAGCTTTTCTTCAGGATTTTGAAAAGAAATATTGAATTCTGGTAATTGCATTTAGTGGCTAACATTGACAGCAAAACAATCTAAAGCAATTGACGTCTCCTCCATTGTGATCCTCGTCTTTTTCTTCCTCGTTCTCTGAGAGAGAGATTCCGAACACACAAAGCACACAGTCAATACGGTTCAATGAAAACAGCGGGCTTCCAACAACATGACCAGCCTTTAGATTCATAATGTTAGTGCATGATTGCTTCCAAACTATTCAGCTCCGAGACAGTTTGCTAGTTTACGAGCATTATCTGCAGGAATAGCACAAGCATTAAACTATTACATCTGAAAGCATTCGGTTAAGAAGCCATGGATAAGCTCCAAAAAAAGTAACAAGACATATGTTTTGTAAATTGCCTACTGCATTAACTCAGTCTTGGAGTTTGCAGAGGTTTATTTCAACAGAACATAATGCAATGAGATCTCCCATCCTGAAGCTAATTCATCCACGGCCGTTCTGTGCACGTTTCTACATGCTGAGTGAGCTCTACTTCACACATTTAATTTCACAACCCCATGATTTCCCCTCTGAAATGTCTAAAATAAAACCATTAATTGTCATTGTTCAAACTGCATTATGCATGGCTGACTCATATTTTGCTTCATATATGTGTGTGCCATTACAAAGGGCATTTATTAACTCTAAATGTGGGCAACAGAACATCTCGGCATGTCTTCATCCATTAGTGAACTATCCTGGCCGACTAACCTTCTGCGTTTTTCGCTGGCTGACATCTTTAACCTTTTCTTTGATAAAATGCTGCAATTGTAACTATAACTTGGCTGTTGCTGTAAAACAGTTTATTGTGGTCTCCACCGGTCACAGTGGACTGGGAGCTCATGTACTTATCACCATCATAATGGCCAGACCGTTGGACCGCCACAAAAGCTATTCATTTCTGCGAGACCCTGGTGCAACAGCAACTCAAAGGGTTTCAATTTTTTACTGAGCAACTAAGATCCAGATGAAATTACAGAAAAACGTTCTGGCAGTAACCGTGGAACTGTATTCAGGGCTCAACAGTGCAAGCGTTTCACTCACATTTGCGACTATAAATAGACGTGTATTGTAAAACGTATTGAGAAGCATGTGCGCTAGTCCTTAAAGGGATAGTTCACCCAAAAATGAAAGTTCTGTCATCATTTACTCACCCACATGTTGCTACAAACCTGTATGAGTTTCTTTCTGCTGTTGAATGCAATGGAAGATATTTTGAAGAATGTTGGGAACCAAACAGTTACCGGTAGCCATTGACTTCCATAATATTTTTTTCCATACTATGGAAGTCAATGGGTACCGTCAACTGTTTGGTTACCAACATTCTTCAGAATGTTTTCTTTTGTGTTCAGCAGAAGGAAGAAGCTCATACAGGTTTGGAACAACTTAATGGTGAGTAAATGATGATAGAACTTTAATTTTTGGGTGAACTATCCCTTTAAAGAGACTTTGAAGTCCAAAAAAGTGCATCCATCCATCATAAAAAGTGCTCCACATGGCTCTAGGGGGTTAATAAAGGCCTTCTGAAACAAAGCGATGTGTTTTTGTAAGAAAAATATCCATATTTAAAACTTTATAAACCAGAATCTCTAGCTTCCGCTAACTGTCTTTCAGTTTAAAAAATGCAGTTTTATGAAATTTAAGGTCATAAAGTTTTATGAAATTTAAGGTCATAAATATCTTAAATAGTAAACAAATGTCTTATCATTTCAGGAGGTCTTAAATTTTGAGAATAGAAAATCAGGAATCCCAATACAACCTAATGTGATTATTAAACTTCAAAACGCTATGATTTAACTAAATACATATGATCACTGCATGTCTCAAAGTAAAAACATTGCACTGTTGCGCGTTTTATAGTCTTGGTTTCAGAGCAGTTTGCAAACAATGTATATCGTGCATTTATGCCAATATATTATTTATGATTGATGAATATGACAATGTTTACTTTATGGTGTTTATATTGTTATAACAAGCAATAGCTAAGCATATACATTTCAAAATAACTGTGTATTTTTGGCTTGTTTATAATTAAAAGTCTTGCATTGTGCATTCAATTTTCAATTTTCCCCTAATTATTCAACTGTATTGGGCATTTAATTCAACATAAACTCTTCTGTCTGGGCTGCTAGTATAATTATTGTACCAATACTTTTACTAGTAACAGCACAATAATTTGTTTATTACAGTATATATAATTTATACAGTTTAAGGCATGCCTATAAATAATTACATAAATACAGTTTGAAGCAGAAATATTTAAAAACCTAGTGTACTTTTTGTATTTGAATAAATTAATTTTTGCTTGTAAATGTCTCCTTGTATTATTTTTAAAGGAACCATTATTTGATCAATTTTCATTGCAGTTTTTAATGCGCTCCTAAATATTGAAACTTATTTCAACACATGTGACCCATGGGAAAATTGAAAGCATCAAGCGCTGGTATTTGATAAATGCAACTGCACATAAAAACACACTGTGATATAAACCTTGCTGGCATGAGGAGCTGACTAACCATATGCAGTTAATGTTTCCTTTAGGAATGAATCTAATCTTCCCACGAACACCCGCATACACTCAGAAACAAGAAGTCAAACGGTTGGCTCGCTACGCTGCTGTCTGTGACGCTGATGCCCTATCAAGGTCGATGTTTTTCACCGGGTTTCTCTCAAGCAGGTGAGTGAACATGCTCCCATGAGATGTAAGCCAGAAAACCACATTTTATCTGTATATTTCACAGCCAAGACACAGAGAGAGCAAACACACTCACACTGCTCTGGGCACTGGGCATTTCCACCACCTGGAAATGAGGCAAAACCACCACTGCTGTGCCACGGTTCAAAGTGATTTTCAACCGTAGTGTTTGTTCAAATAACACGGTTGTTTTCTATTCGATATTATGCATAAAATGAGCTTATATTGGCTAAATTATATTGCTAGATGTATTCACATTGCTTTATTTCAGCAAGCAGCCAATACAATAAATGATCTGAAGCTTATATTTACTATTAGAAGAGTCTGTTTTATGTTGCACCATCTCACAGCAACAAAAGTAATGCACTGTTTTTTAGCCTGCACTTCTAAACAAAAACATCACTTATAACAAAAATACTACCATGTTTTTGGGCATGATCCATGTTATTCTTTGAACTATTATGTAAATGCATGGCACACAATGCACTGTTTTTTAGCCTGCACTTCTAAACAAAAACATCACTTATAACAAAAATACTACCATGTTTTTTGGGCATGATCCATGTTATTCTTTGAACTATTATGTAAATGCATGGCACATTAATACGGTAATCAGTCAGTTGCATGGTATATATATATCATTACCAGAAAATTACAAATGATTCCTTTAATGTTCCAATTTGTTCTAGAAGGAAATGAGATTAATTGGAGAGCAAACAGAGACTTTTATGAGCAAATTTCATGCTTGCCCAACAATGTCTCAAATGTGCAAGATTAAGTTAAATTAAAAAATAAAAATAAATTAAAAGTCAAAGATCTCAATAAAATTTGTCTAATATATTACCATCTATAATATCATATTTAATTATATAAGCATTTCTGACTTAGAAGTCATTTCTGACTTTCTTGACTTAGAAGTCAATTACTTCTAAAACAAAATTATTCAAGATATAACACTATACTCTTACTGTATCAATGATTGTCTCATTTGTTTGTTTCTTTCATTAATATATACATGTATATATCATTACCAGAATTGTTTTTAATTACAAATGTGATCACTTTAATATCTCAATTTGTTCTCATAGATATTACATTATATATATATTTATGTGTGTGTGTGTGATTTTTTAATTGTCTAATATAATAACATGTATAATATAATATTTAATGATATAATATGAGCATTTCTCACCAGTTACTTCTAAGACATAATTATTTGAGCGAACGTTATACTCCTACTGTATCAATATTTTTTTCATTTGTTTATTTCATAGATATATATGTCATATGTATATATCATTACCAGGATTTTTTTCTCTTTAATATCTCAATTTGTTCTCATAGATGGAAACTATTAGATTAATTGGAGAGCAAATAGACATTTATGAGCAAATTTCATGTCCATTTATTCTTTTGAGCAAAAGAGCCCAACAATGCCTCAAACTGTGCTCACATTTGCCAAGATACCTGCAATTAAAATTAAGTTAAATTAAAAAAATTAATTACTTTTTAAAACATATAGATTTTTTTTTTTAATATCTAATAATATTTATAAAATAATATTTACTAATATAAAATAAATACATCCAATTTCTGCCTTTCCTAAGAAGTTTTAGGAGAAACATCTGAGACAATAATAACTGAGACTTCAGTAAGTCTCAAAATTTATGAAAGAGCAACCAAAGTCTGAAAACTACAATAATCAAGTAACTCTTTCGTCTATGAATACAATGTAACAAGATTCCACCACATAAGATTTGCAAAAGACATAAACACATATTTGAGGATCTCATTTCAAGTAATGACAGAAATGTCATATTGACTCAGATCTGTTAGGCCTGATCAAGTGTTTCTCAGCTTTCTTGACACTGTTGCTCTGTTGAACACGCTTAGGGCGAGCAATGCAAAGGTCACTGCAGAGAGCCTGGACACGGCATTTGCGCTTGACTAAAGTTTGATCCCAGCTTCATCCCTTCACATTATCCTGCTCAGACATCTCATTGCCAAAAGCAACCCTTTCCTGCCCGCTGGGCGGGTGTCTGTTTAGCCCTCATTAGTTAATACACTGGCGAGACCCGCTGGCCTACATCACCACACCAAACCACATCGACATAGAGGCAACAATGGGAATGAGGCTGGGTAAATTAGCAAATGGCAGATTTATAGACTCAAGTCCTGACCTCTCTCTCCATGATGGATGACTTTTGGCGAGGCAGTGCTTTAAAGCACTGTGGAGGTGCCAGAAGAAACCTAATGTACACATGAGACTCATTACACCAACAAAGATGGGTAATTACTGCCGCTGTCAGACTGAGCCGTACCGTTTATTCAAGACCAAGACAAAGTTTGGTTTGTTTATGAGTTAATGTTAGCAGTCTCTCTCTCTTCAATTGTCAGCGAGACCAGCCCATTAAAAACACAATAAATTAGCTGTGTTGACATGAGACTAACTGGCACACATTAGTAAACATGATGAGCACCGCTGAGGCGGATAACTCGCGTTTCTGATGACAATCAAGATTAATATTTATGCATGGACCTAATTTTGTTAGGAATGCAACAACTGACACAGAATTGAGAATATGAAATCTTATAGAAACACTAGCAAAAAATACCATGTTTTTAAGCATGCATAGCGTAGTCAATGTGTGATCATTCTAAGAGCTGCACGAGTAATCTTATGCTCTACCAATGTAAACAAACATGGCCACGTCTTTGGTAGTAATTAAACACTTAGCGAATTTTATCAATGATAAAACGTTCATTATAAATGTTTAAAAACAGTTTAACTGATATAACAGTGCAACAACTTTTAATATGACTTTCCGCTGTTTGTCATTGCGCAGTCTGAACAATACTGGTGTGAAGTTTTCAGTGACTCTTTCTTTCTTTTACATTTTTATGCCACTAGGTAGCGACAAGTGACTGTCTTTATTAGTCGTTTGAATCATTCATTCAACCGATTCGTTTAAAACACTGATTCATTCAGGAACAAAACAGGGCTGCGTTTCCCGATAACGTTGTCACTTAGCGCACTACGAAGACTCTAAAGGTATGTCTTAACTAAAGGTATACCTGTTCTAAGCGTGTTCCCCGAACTATTCCTTAGGAGGCTGCTTAAAGTCACCATGAAATCGAAATTGAAAATTCTTATTTTTTAATGGAATACTGTAGTGTTTATTATAAATAATTTATCCGTGCACTTCATTATTTTTTTTTAATTCATGTGCCCTCGTAATCTTTAATCAAAAACGTTAACCTCCCCTCCCCCTCAAAACGACTCATCTTCTCTTCAGGTCACGAGCTATGGCGCAAGGGCGGAGCTAGTGACGTGAGGGGGCAGCTGCAGTGACATCAGTGACGTTTGGAATAAACGACAGGGGGAAAAGCTGAAGCTGATGCTTCACTTTATAGCACTGACACCAGTCATAAGGGAGTA
>NW_015626863.1:493444-494574 GCF_001515625.1 Sinocyclocheilus rhinocerous
AATTTTTTTCATGAATATGACTTAACCTGATGGATGACGCGCTCAACTGATTGGGCATGTTTTGTGCCATTGATCGTCGTCGTCATCCTTAATAAATAAAACATTTATTCATGCTTATATCATGCTATGCTGTGAATCCAGTGGAGAGAAATCCCCCACCACTAACTGCAAACTGGCATTCAGATCTGCCTCCATTTTGTTTGCAACGCCCCACCTTCCAACGATCCAATCAATTCCCGAAGGACAAAATCAAGTCCCGCCCTCTCATTTCAGATGCCGTTTCACTCGGATATATGTCACAGTAGAGAAGAAAAGACAATCGCAACTTCCGTTTCATGCCAACTTTAAGATATACCTCCTTACATGCGACGTTACCAGGTGCTGTCCACGGCAGTGGTGCTGAATTGGTTAATATCGATGCCTCGAGAATCGATTATTCATTCTATGCACGGGCTTCTGCAGTGCGTTATGTGAGAAAACGGTGTTCTTTATAAAAGAAGTGTTGATTTTAAATAAAGATACGGAACTCTTTCCTGTTAGAACACAACGAACTTGCATGAAATTTTACTTTCGATTTGCAACATCACGTCAGGGAATAAAACCAAGAAAGAAAAATATATGCCCAGAGCACCTCCCAGTGGTCACAACATAAAATACAAGGGAAAAAAAACCTACAGGAGGCTGCTTAATATTTTAACAGCTTTTAACAGAAGAGAGATGAAAAAAAAACACCTTGGGTCTACACAAGTCCAACAGAAAAACTGATTCATTCAGAAACTAATCAAGTATGAATGAGTCATTGAATCATTCCCTCAACCGATTTGTTTAAAACACTGATTCATTCAGGAACAAAACAGGGCTGCGTTTCCCGATAACGTTGTCACTTAGCGCACTACGAAGACTCTAAAGGTATGTCTTAACTAAAGGTATACCTGTTCTAAGCGTGTTCCCCGAACTATTCCTTAGGAGGCTGCTTAAAGTCACCATGAAATCGAAATTGAAAATTCTTATTTTTTAATGGAATACTGTAGTGTTTATTATAAATAATTTATCCGTGCACTTCATTATTTTTTTTTAATTCATGTGCCCTCGTAATCTTTAATCAAAAACGTTAACCTCCCCTCCCCCTC
>NW_015626863.1:495346-496652 GCF_001515625.1 Sinocyclocheilus rhinocerous
CGATCCAATCAATTCCCGAAGGACGAAATCAAGTCCCGCCCTCTCATTTCAGATGCCGTTTCACTCGGATATATGTCACAGTAGAGAAGAAAAGACAATCGCAACTTCCGTTTCATGCCAACTTTAAGATATACCTCCTTACATGCGACGTTACCAGGTGCTGTCCACGGCAGTGGTGCTGAATTGGTTAATATCGATGCCTCGAGAATCGATTATTCATTCTATGCACGGGCTTCTGCAGTGCGTTATGTGAGAAAACGGTGTTCTTTATAAAAGAAGTGTTGATTTTAAATAAAGATACGGAACTCTTTCCTGTTAGAACACAACGAACTTGCATGAAATTTTACTTTCGATTTGCAACATCACGTCAGGGAATAAAACCAAGAAAGAAAAATATATGCCCAGAGCACCTCCCAGTGGTCACAACATAAAATACAAGGGAAAAAAAACCTACAGGAGGCTGCTTAATATTTTAACAGCTTTTAACAGAAGAGAGATGAAAAAAAAACACCTTGGGTCTACACAAGTCCAACAGAAAAACATTCAGGTAAGAGTGCTCATTTACTACACAACCAGGGCTGATTGCCCAGCAGCCGCATCACATGTTGGTATAAATCACTAATTTATTTTATAGCTACTCAATAAAAGCGCAGCATGGGAAACATATAATCAACAGCTAACTATGGCGGAGAAAAAAGAGAGAAAGAGGAGAGCCACCAGCAGCTGAATTTCGGGGCTGAGGGGGTAGCTCCGTCAAGTTTGTCTTTCTCTATCTCTTTTATTTTTTTATAATTTCTTTATCTTTATTTTTTTTAAGAATTGCAGCTTAATTGAACACTGGGTGTATTACTTCAGAATTACTTTCGTATAGACTGAGATGTAAAGTATCAACAGTGATAAGGTATAGCTAAGACTGGTCCAGACCAACCTTACGAAAGTATGACTTACAGAAGGTATACCTAGCTAAGGACGTTTCAAGAAACACATATTAACGATATTTCGGATAGACTGAGATGTAAAGAACTGTGAACTGTCAACAGTGATAATGTATAGCTAAGGCTGGTCCAGAACAACCTTACGAAAGTATGACTTACAGAAGGTATACCTAGCTAAGGACGTTTCAAGAAACACATATTAACGATAAGGTACAACTTAAGGCATAACTTAAGAATGACGTAGCGTTAAGAAGGTTTCGGGAAACGCAGCCCTGATCTTTACATTCATTCAACCGATTTTTATGCGAGACGAGCGAAACAATTGATTGTTTTTTGAGTGAGTCAATACTGAGTGCATTTACATGCACCCT
>NW_015626863.1:496758-503004 GCF_001515625.1 Sinocyclocheilus rhinocerous
ATTAAGTCCTTACTCTGATTATTGGAAATAATCGCATTATTCGTGCGCATGTAAACGTAGTCACTGAACCGATGATTCATTCACTTAACCAATGTTATTTCAGTTTTATTTATACCACTATATTTATTATTATTTTGAATTTAAAAAAATGTTCTTTTAATTTTTAGCAATTGTTATGTGCTTTTGCCATTTTTATTACTTTTTTAATATTTCTATTTAGGTTTAATTTATTAATTTATATTTATTATTAATTTATACATTTATTTATTTAACACACATACTGTATCTCTTTTTACATTTCCTTGCATTTGTACGCAAGTTTAATTTATTAGTTTTAGTTCAACTTTATTTATTTATTTTTTATTTATTTCCATTTAGTAATTTTAGTTCTTCAATTTAAACTTATTTCAGTAAGTTGCCACGGCAACATTTCTAATTTTCATTTCGTTTACGTTTTTAATCTAATATGTATATTTGACTTTATTTTAGCTTTATTTCAGTTAACAAAAATGTTTTTAAGTTTAAATGTTATTTTTACTTAACAATAATAATCATGTTCCAAACACTTGATTAGTTTGATTAATTTAAAAACAAAACAAGTGACACTTTTTTTTTTTATCAGTGAGTCATTAAAAAATGGTGTTTATGTAAATATATATATATAAATATAACAAATTTTTGTTTTTTTGTTTTGTTTAAGGTTTTGTAAATCACTGATCAAGCCATCTTGTGATCCTCAGGTAACAGAAAATTTTAAATATATTTATATATGAATATACTATAAACTACAACAGGCAGTCATTGTGAATGTGACAGGTTCCATGGAACTAAAGAAATTCAAGAACACAGAGATAGAAATAAGTAGTTCACATCTCAGGTCCAGTGGACAGAGGCTGAAAAAACTCAATGAGGCTTGTTGCTAAAAACTGCCGTGCTGCCCTTGAATGCTGTACTTAACCCTCAGCTGCTCGAAAGACGCTGGAACTTAGCATCAGTGCAAGTGTGAATGAGAAAGCAAAGAGAGTTTATTATTCATGACCCATTACTTTATATTCTCACCACCTGGCCGCTCACTCCCAATGCACTGAAACCCCACACGGCCGACGCTGAGCTTAATGACGATGGAAACAGCAAACGGCACCTCATTCCAAAACCAATCACGTCTCTAAAGGTGCTGCATCATTTTGAGGCATTCCAGGGGGTGGTTCTGTGTTTGTGGTAACACCCATTTTCAAGCCAATAAAATTCAAGGGTCAGGAATCAACTAAACAGCCACACAGCATGACAAAATGGGGTCTGTTCTGGAAACCAAGCAGTCTAACCTGCAAAACATGAAGTATCAGCCAAGAAACAAGGATCATCTGGCAACAAAAGGCTGAGCTTATTATTATATGCGCTTGACAAGAATGAACGAGCATGACTGCTTGAAGCTATGTTCACTTTAGACTTTGGCCATCCTTGCATGCATGCAAACAAACTACACGCTCTGAAACAACCATATGCTCCATGACAATCTGCATCCAAATAAAGAAACACACATCCTTACACACTTCACGGCTCAGTGACAGTGTAGACACATACAGAGATGAATATTTCAGGGGGAAAAAAATGTTTTCTCTCATTTTTCACAATATGGATTATAGAGTTCTGCATGTTGTGTTTTTCTCCAGCATATTCCAACATTGCTATAGAGGAGAGCGGGGTAAGCTGTCTCACTTTTTACTTGACCTCTAGTCAAGCAGAAATTGGATTAAATGAATACACCTAATTATATTGCAGGATGTATGCTATCAATGTGTACTAGAAGAAATATACATATTAAAATATATATTTAAAAATATAAATGTTTAAAAAAGTATGTGAAAATTGACATTTATATTGAAAATATAATCTTTACCATTATATTTATTTACATGAAGTGTAATCCAATGCATATTCTAATTTGAATGTCTTATTGGTAACACTTTACAATAAGTTTTTGTTGTTGTTGTTGTTAGTTAATATGAACTAGCAATGAGCAGTACTTCTAAAGCATTTATTAATCTTAGTTTATGTTCATTTCAACATTTACTAATACATTATTAAAACCAATGGACCTGAACTAAGATGACCTAACAACAATGAACAATTGTATTTTATTAACTAACGTTAACAAAGATGAATAAATACTGTAACAAATGTATTGATTATTGTTAGTTAATGCATTAACTAATGTTAACTAATAAGACCTTAATTGTAAAATGTTACCATCTCATTTTAATGCACATTATTCACATGTTCATAAACTAGCCAAAAAAAAATTTAATATTCAAAATATATGAATGTAATGAAACAATTGTCAATATTTTGCATTAGTATTTGTAGTATTGGTCAAAAACTGTACATGTTTTAAACATGTTTATAATATTTAGATCTTTAGAAGTTTCTTTGAAATAAAATGCATTTTACCTGCAATGTAGAAAATTTAGTCGTGCAAAAAAAAAAAGGTTTTCGTATGTGCATCACTCAAACACAGTCAGCTGTGTATAACTGGCATTTTCTATCAAGTGACAAAGAATTATGCACAGTTTGTCTGATTAATGGGGTGAAACCCCATTTTTACCCCACTCTTCCCAACACCACATGGCCAAAAGTGTGCGTGCATCCACACTCATACGTGCTTATTGAACATTTACATTCAAAACCATGCACATTAATAGTGAAATAGTCCTGTTTTTGCTGATGTAACATCTTCCACTCTTCTGAGAAAGCTTTTTATTAGATGCACACCTTCAAAGTCACTGCAGAAATGTTCAGGTATCAGTAACCCATGTTATTATGGATGCACTTTTAACCATGTTGTATATTCTGAATAATGTTCATGCAAGACATTTTTGACTGACATACCAAGTGTTATATTCTATGCATTGAAAATTCTAATGGCAGTGTTGCATTAGAGCACACACGCTATTTATAATTTAGCCCGGAGAGCACCAGCGTCAAAGCGCACCATTATCATCATATCGCTCTTATACGCACCCCATCATTTTCATTGTTTCTGCGTTCTTTTAGCTTGTTCCACAGAAATCACTGCTGTTACAGAAGCCTCGCCATCTGTCCCATCACATTTTACGAGAAATGTCTGCTGGATGCTTCCGCTGCCTAATGGATCAAAAGAGCACTTGTCTGTTACTATTCAGGGTACCCTGGGTAATCTTCAATGCTGCCACCGCTGCGATTGCAAGTGAGACAAAACGATAAACCGTGCACTGCAGGCGTGAGCAAAGATTTGACTGGTCTCGGGGTGGTTCTCTAGTGGGTCTGAAACAGCTGCATGCATGAAGAAGAGAGCATGAAAGTATACTCTTAAAGGAATAGTTCACATAAAAAACCAAAATTTGCTGAAATACTACTCACCCACAGGCCATCCAAGATGTAGATGAGGCAGTTTCTTCATCAGAACCGATTTGGAAAAAATTTTGCATTTCGTCACTTGCTCACCCAATGGATCCTCTGCAGTGAATGGGTGCCGTCAGAATGAGAGTCCAAACAGCTGATAAACACATCACAATAATCCACAAGTAATCCACACCACTCCAGTCCATCAATTAATGTCTTGTGAAAAGAAAAGTTGCATGTTTGTAAGAAACAAATTAAAGGGATAGTTCACCCAAAAATTTAAATTACCCCATCATACTCACCCTCAAGGCATCCAAGGTGTATATGACTTTCTTCTTTCAGACGAATCCAATCAGAGTTATATTAAAAAATGTCCTGGCTCTTCCAAGCTTTCGTCTGAAAGAAGAAAGTCATATACACCTTGGATGCCTTAGGTAATTTTCATTTTTGGGTGAACTATCCCTTTAAGATCTATCCATTTTTTATCTTCAAACCGTTGCTTCTAGCTAAAACACGTGTCCTCTGTCCGTAATATTGCTTTCTCCAGTGAAAAATCATCTTGTCTTAATTAAGGAGAGAAATATGCACAGATCAAGCACCGTTTACAAGCAAAAACAGTCCAAAACTGTTCTAAACAAATTGGTATTTTGGCCAGAAGCAAGGATTTAAAGTTAAAAATGTCATACAAACTCACAGCTTTTCTCTTCACTCACTGTTAATTGATGGACTGGAGTTGTGTGAATTACTTGTGGATTATTGTGATGTTTTTATCAGCTGTTTGGACTCTCATTCTGACGGCACCCATTCACGAGTGATCATCAGCCTCCGGATCATAACGACCACTAATGCACAGTCTCCATCCGCAACCGCTTGGCAAAATACCCCAAAGCGAGTCCTTTAAACTTGCGCTTAGTTTATATTCCCACAACAGGCGAGACACATCTGTCGTCTTGCTCTCCAGCATCCTCCGCAATCCGAGCCATGCAGCTTTCCATCTACATATCTTCTGCTGTCGCTAGGCATCCTGAGCAATAATAATGACCGGCTGAAAACCACAAGTAGCGATGTCCGATTCGCGAGCGAACGGTTCTTTGAACCGGTTCTTCGGAATGATTCGATCGAGCCGAATCGCAAAGCGTGTGAAAGCGAAATCACTCGCATGTGGGAGAACTTTGGCTATATTCGAAATGGAACGGCACTCATTGCACCTGCGCACTATATACTGTACACTGTCTTCTATTTTTAGTACTATTTTACACAGTCTTCTATTTTTACTATTTAAAACAACATGACCTCATGATGTGATTTAGTAGCCTATGTGGCGTACCGTTTTCAGTGGAAATAAATATGGTTCTTCTGCATTTTTAATTCAGTTTTGTGTAAAAATGTATTGGCTGTCTGGTCAAACAATGATAGACGGGGGGAAAAAACACTGATATTACAGTTCATTCGTCACACTAAGAATCAATAGACAAATTGAGTGCATCAGTCTAGGACACATGCAGTGCGCACACACAGAGTGCCCTAAAATTGGGTCACTTTTTATCATTCATGCACATGTTGGACGTTGTAAAAGCCATCTGAATATTGGAAATGTGCAAAACATAATGCATCATACTTAATAATGCAGAGAAGTAGGCTATTTTTTCTAAACAGGCTAGGCTACTACCATTCTTCATAGTATTGCATTACTATGTAGAATGTAGTGAATGTAGCAATAGTGTGCATTATATAGCAGAATGCAGCTTGCAGTAATCTTCCACTTAAAGAACTATGTTTTGAATTAAACTGACATACGAAACAACGCGATAGCCTATAGGCTTACCTAATTACAAAATGGCTATAAATGTTCAGGTATCAGTAACCCATGTTATTATGGATGCACTTTTAACCATGTTGTATATTCTGAATAATGTTCATGCAAGACATTTTTGACTGACATACCAAGTGTTATATTCTATGCATTGAAAATTCTAATGGCAGTGTTGCATTAGAGCACACACGCTATTTATAATTTAGCCCGGAGAGCACCAGCGTCAAAGCGCACCATTATCATCATATCGCTCTTATACGCACCCCATCATTTTCATTGTTTCTGCGTTCTTTTAGCTTGTTCCACAGAAATCACTGCTGTTACAGAAGCCTCGCCATCTGTCCCATCACATTTTACGAGAAATGTCTGCTGGATGCTTCCGCTGCCTAATGGATCAAAAGAGCACTTGTCTGTTACTATTCAGGGTACCCTGGGTAATCTTCAATGCTGCCACCGCTGCGATTGCAAGTGAGACAAAACGATAAACCGTGCACTGCAGGCGTGAGCAAAGATTTGACTGGTCTCGGGGTGGTTCTCTAGTGGGTCTGAAACAGCTGCATGCATGAAGAAGAGAGCATGAAAGTATACTCTTAAAGGAATAGTTCACATAAAAAACCAAAATTTGCTGAAATACTACTCACCCACAGGCCATCCAAGATGTAGATGAGGCAGTTTCTTCATCAGAACCGATTTGGAAAAAATTTTGCATTTCGTCACTTGCTCACCCAATGGATCCTCTGCAGTGAATGGGTGCCGTCAGAATGAGAGTCCAAACAGCTGATAAACACATCACAATAATCCACAAGTAATCCACACCACTCCAGTCCATCAATTAATGTCTTGTGAAAAGAAAAGTTGCATGTTTGTAAGAAACAAATTAAAGGGATAGTTCACCCAAAAATTTAAATTACCCCATCATACTCACCCTCAAGGCATCCAAGGTGTATATGACTTTCTTCTTTCAGACGAATCCAATCAGAGTTATATTAAAAAATGTCCTGGCTCTTCCAAGCTTTCGTCTGAAAGAAGAAAGTCATATACACCTTGGATGCCTT
>NW_015626863.1:503817-525898 GCF_001515625.1 Sinocyclocheilus rhinocerous
AATCAGGAGAGAAATATGCACAGATCAAGCACCGTTTACAAGCAAAAACAGTCCAAAACTGTTCTAAACAAATTGGTATTTTGGCCAGAAGCAAGGATTTAAAGTTAAAAATGTCATACAAACTCACAGCTTTTCTCTTCACAAGATGTTAATTGATGGACTGGAGTTGTGTGAATTACTTGTGGATTATTGTGATGTTTTTATCAGCTGTTTGGACTCTCATTCTGACGGCACCCATTCACTGCAGAGGATCCATTGGTGAGCTAGTGATCATAATGCTAAATGTCTCCAAATCTGTTCCCATGAGAGAGTGCATAAATGTTCAGCAAATTTTAATTTCTGGATGAATTATTCCTTTAAAAATCTAAAGGTATAAAAACCTTTATGTTTGTCTGCAACAGATACATCAAGCATTAAATATTCATTAAAGTTATATGAATATTTATAGCATGTTCTCATTAGAATATAACCTTTATCACCTCAGAAATCATGTCTATGAATGTTTATAAAAACATAAACTCTATTTCTAACTCTAAATCTGTATTTGTTTCCTACTGTCTTGACAGAATAGCTCAAGAAAAAACTCAACTCCCTAATTACCTGTCAGCATATATTTTTTTTCTGGTTGGGTTGAGAACTATATCTGAGAATTTTCCTTTTGTTTGCACTATATCAAACCATGAAACACAAGACAGGCTTAAGAAAGACATCTTTCTAGGTATGGAAAGCCACAAGACATTCACCAGGTGTCTGCAGGTCACATTCAGGTTGAGTCAACGACGCACACAACACAGTCACTCCTCCCTCGACACGGTGAACCATTATCACTATATTTAAACAGTGTTTTGTGTTAATGAGGCACTATAGGGTGTATGTGCGTAATGAACAACCTGTCGTAGATAACGCTGGCAAAACATTATGATAATGCTGGCCTGTTTATGTTGAAGAATGCAGGTGGCACTGTCTTCCTTCTAGTTACTTGCTTAGTAGAGCAAAATAAACATGTAATTGATATAATGGATATGAATGTGAACACATGCAACACACAGATGGATCGCAACGAAAGAGATGACAGCTGACCGTCTGACACTTGGACACTTGTGGTGCTAAGTCAAGTCAGTTTTATGTCTACGCTGCTTTCGGCATATTGTTTCAAAGCAGCTTTACACAAAAATCTCTTTGGGAGATGTTTGCATGCCAGATATTAACAAGCTACATCATATTTACATGTTTATTTAAATGAATTATTCAATCACATTAAACTGAGGACAAATTGGGTGCTTGAGGGCATGCAAACCCTTAATTAAAAATGATGGGCGTCCCTAAAGACTCATCTTTGAAGGGCTGCCAGCCCAAGAACAATTTGAAAGACAATGTTTAGCATAAGGATGAGAACAAGGATGTATGTGTTTTATTGCACCTGATGTGAATGGAAGATCTGACACAGCAAAACGTGCACAAGCAGGCTGTTCTGTGCTCCAGCATCTCTAATGCAGCATCAAAGGCTTCATACATTCATTTGTGTTCTCAAGTTTAGGCAACAAAGCTTCGTTTTTAGATCATTTGGATGGGTGTTCAGTGAGATTCTGGATCTCACTCCTTCAGTTGTCAATCTCCATAATTGGATCTGTATGAATGGTGACTAATCTGGTTAGAAACACTTATCAGAAAAGCTTACCAAATAGACAAATGATGGGTCAGTTAAAATATGTGCATCTATTGTATTGCATTAGATGGAAATCCCAGTACTGCTAGTTATAAAAGCTTACCTGATATTCAACTGTGGGTGATTTGCAATTGGTTCCACTCATTCAAGTTCACAATTCTTCCATCCCTCTTGCATTTGTCATCACTGTCTATGTGAAAACGAGTGATCATCAGCCTCCGGATCATAACGACCACTAATGCACAGTCTCCATCCGCAACCGCTTGGCAAAATACCCCAAAGCGAGTCCTTTAAACTTGCGCTTAGTTTATATTCCCACAACAGGCGAGACACATCTGTCGTCTTGCTCTCCAGCATCCTCCGCAATCCGAGCCATGCAGCTTTCCATCTACATATCTTCTGCTGTCGCTAGGCATCCTGAGCAATAATAATGACCGGCTGAAAACCACAAGTAGCGATGTCCGATTCGCGAGCGAACGGTTCTTTGAACCGGTTCTTCGGAATGATTCGATCGAGCCGAATCGCAAAGCGTGTGAAAGCGAAATCACTCGCATGTGGGAGAACTTTGGCTATATTCGAAATGGAACGGCACTCATTGCACCTGCGCACTATATACTGTACACTGTCTTCTATTTTTAGTACTATTTTACACAGTCTTCTATTTTTACTATTTAAAACAACATGACCTCATGATGTGATTTAGTAGCCTATGTGGCGTACCGTTTTCAGTGGAAATAAATATGGTTCTTCTGCATTTTTAATTCAGTTTTGTGTAAAAATGTATTGGCTGTCTGGTCAAACAATGATAGACGGGGGGAAAAAACACTGATATTACAGTTCATTCGTCACACTAAGAATCAATAGACAAATTGAGTGCATCAGTCTAGGACACATGCAGTGCGCACACACAGAGTGCCCTAAAATTGGGTCACTTTTTATCATTCATGCACATGTTGGACGTTGTAAAAGCCATCTGAATATTGGAAATGTGCAAAACATAATGCATCATACTTAATAATGCAGAGAAGTAGGCTATTTTTTCTAAACAGGCTAGGCTACTACCATTCTTCATAGTATTGCATTACTATGTAGAATGTAGTGAATGTAGCAATAGTGTGCATTATATAGCAGAATGCAGCTTGCAGTAATCTTCCACTTAAAGAACTATGTTTTGAATTAAACTGACATACGAAACAACGCGATAGCCTATAGGCTTACCTAATTACAAAATGGCTATAAAGAGTAAATCGGCATTTATCTATAAATTAAATGTAATATAAAACCTCAAGCAGGGACATCCGCAAACATTTGCGAGCGATGACTCAATCGAATTTGTGGTTTTGTGTTTTGAACCGGTTCATTTGGAACGAACCGCCCGAACGAACCGACTCGCTAAATGAACCGAACGTGCCTATGCTAATCACAAGCGCTTTTCGCCTCTCTCTCTCCTCTGCCCTTTCATTCCGTCATTGTTCACCGCTGCTAAACATCTGTGCGTTTTAGTCTGAATATATTAGCAGAATATTAATAACTGAAAATCAAAGCTGTGGGGGAAAAGACGCGGTGCACAAACGCATGAGAGGGTGGCACTTTAAGGCTCCATCATGTGCGTGCTTCTCAATGCGGTATTATTTGGTGAAGGAGGCAGAGGAACCCACGGGCTGTACGAGAACATTCCCCACAAAGCTTTACATAACCAACGATGTTTCTACACAACATTTCAAATTAGCAGAGATATTTCAGTTTTAGCAATGAGTTTACGCAGGGACGCTAGACCTACAGGAAAGACTCAAAGAATTTAGTATGAAGAGCCTCTGGCATAGGCTACTGTTTTAGTAAGTATGCAGTAGTCAGTAATACGTGCAGTCAGCATGTTCTCTATCTGCTGTGGTTTTCTTGCATTTTTTTATCCATCACTGACATGCAAATGCTAATTTTAAAAAGGATAATTAACTCTGCCTCATAACACCCTTTCTTTCTTTCTTTCCTTCTTTCTTTCTATTGGATTCTCCATTGATTTTCAGTATGCAGGATATAGGTGTTAAACATCTGGGCTGATAGTGAAAAGGTTACAATTTTGACTCCCACAATAGGTTATCCGTGAGCAATCACCATTGTGCTTTTGAGCAAGGCACTTAACCCCAGGTTGCTCTGGAGCGACTGTCTCTGTAATAACTACTGTACGTCGCTTTAGATAAAGCTACAATGACTTGCTTATACAGTCTCCGCAGCAGATTAACATTAATTAAAAAAAAGCATACATTAGGTCATTAGACATACTGCTGGATATCTATTCCCATTGCACTTTATCTAAAAAGGCCGTTACTATGATCTCTTGAACCAGAGGCTGTGAAGGAGCCCGATTGTGCTGCGCTCACATTTATTTCCCCTCTCTCAGCAAACACAATCCAGTCTCTGTTCATCCATACATTGATCAAGCCCTGTGTGATTGGAGTCAACAATGCATGTACAAACAATTGTCAAGACTGGTTGACATAAATAATTGCAAATTACAGGCAACTGTTTACAAATAATTCAAATGGAATGCTGTATTGTTTTTGTACAGAAAATATAATGCAATATATTTTCAGTATATAATGTTTTACTGCAATAAAACAAAGGCAATAGTGCTAAACAACATTTTTTTACTGTGCTTATACTGTCAAACACAAGGACTTAGAGAGAAATACAGACAAATGTATTTGTGTCATTGAGAACAGAGAAATGAATGCCCTTGCTTTTACTGCGCAATGAACAAAGGATACTACCCAATTTCTGTAATTAGTTTTGGCAGATAAGAAATCTGACTTACAATTAAAAATTCCCCCAGAAGAGGAAGAAAATCTGCTTAGTGTGTGCCTGTTTTAATTACTCAAGACAAGAGGCCTATTGAGAGGTGCTTCCTTTATATTCACATGATGATGGTTATCTTTTAATCTTCATTTGATGGTTATTGATTTTACCTATTATTCACTTTTCTTAGGATGCTTCTGAACAGAACAGGGTTTTTTTTTCTGAACAGAAAACGAATCCAAATATCATCTTGTATAGGCCTACAGTTTTCAATCATTATGTGCCAAATATATATATTGGTCTCTTTTGGTCTAAGTTGTTTGACTAAAGTAGACCTTAATCGGGTTATTAAAGGGATAGTTCACCCAAAAATGAAAATTTGATGTTTATCTGCTTACCCGGGGGGTAAGCAGACAAACATCAAATTTTCATTTTTTGGTGAACTACCCCTTTAAAAGCCATTGAATTTAACGCGGATGAAAACGAGACTGTGAGGGATCGACAATCTTTACAATGTCATAGCCTAGATCCTAGATCACGTTTTTAACAACTCAACTTTTCAAAACTGGTTTATGAATTTTTTTGTCTACCGAAAGTTTTTTGTTTCGGAAGAACGTTCCGTTATTAAACAACAGTACAATCCATTGAGCGCACTGTATTTTATCCCTCACAGCCTAGTTTTCATTAATCCCCGTCAGCGCTACTCTGACTAAGGTCTATACTGAGCAATTATAACCTATCATCATTAACTCTGAAAACACTCTTTGTCCTGTTTTCACTGAAATACCCATCTAAAAGCAGCTCTCCAATTATGAATCGCTTCTAGAATAGCTGCTAGTCTAAATGTAAAGAGGTGCTAATGGGTTCTATCAGCATAAAAATGTAGTGACTTTACAACACAATGAATATAGGCTACTGTGCTTCCAAAAATAAATTGGACACTCAAGGCACACTTAAAATGCACTGCATTAGACAACAAAATAAAACACAATGGCATTTATTTTAATAAAAATACAGCACAAACAAAAATGAGAAGAAGCACATTAGAATGGAAAATGTTAAGTTTAACACTCAAGAAATAAAAAAAAACAGCGCTTTTTTGGACTTTTGATTGCTCTAATCAACTGGTTTATTGATCGTATGGTCCATCACGTCGTATATAATTTTTTAAGTAGCTATACAGTAGGCCTACATTAAATGAACTCTTTCAGAAAATCTTGGTGACATTTTTATGTAGGCCAACGTATTTAAAATATTCTGTTTTAACCTTAATTTAGGCTACTTGTCAAGCCATTTTCATTGTTTATACATAGAAAAAAATATTACACAAGACCTAATTAACCTTATTCAGAGGCAACTAAATCATGCTATAGGCTACTAGAGTTTTTCGCGTAAACAAAACACAATGGCATTTATTTTAATAAAAATACAGCACAAACAAAAATGAGAAGAAGCACATTAGAATGGAAAATGTTAAGTTTAACACTCAAGAAATAAAAAAAACAGTGCTTTTTTGGACTTTTGATTGCTCTAATCAACTGGTTTATTGATTGTATGGTCCATCACGTCGTATATAATTTTTTAAGTAGCTATACAGTAGGCCTACATTAAATGAACTCTTTCAGAAAATCTTGGTGACATTTTTATGTAGGCCAACGTATTTAAAATATTCTGTTTTAACCTTAATTTAGGCTACTTGTCAAGCCATTTTCATTGTTTATACATAGAAAAAAATATTACACAAGACCTAATTAACCTTATTCAGAGGCAACTAAATCATGCTATAGGCTACTAGAGTTTTTCGCGTAAACACAAGAGGGCGCTAGCAAACTGCGATTAAACTAGACGTGCTTTATCTTGAACGTTTATGTTGGATTTCAGTAAACAACTTTAACTCTAAATCCATGCTTAAATTTATATGAAATTGCTATTTTTGAAAACATAACTTTAAAAAAGGTTGGATACGAAAACTGACATTACATCTATTTAAACATTACTAGTGAGAGGGGCCAAAATGAACACTTTAGGGGAACATCTAGTACAATTAAACGCCACCAAACCAACATAAAGTCTAATGTTATTGTTTTTGTTTTGAATATTCACAAATCAATCAGGACCAAGAGTTGACAAGATCTAGCCTCCATTCCCTTTTAAGGATCACCTTTTTTTTTTTAATTGGTTATCCTGCTTTAAACATTCAGGAATAATGGCATGCCTGTGTGCTTTGACCATCTGTGACAAGTCTGAACATTAATTCACCTCCATACATATCCCTAGCGTGAACACCTGTCTTGCTTTCCTAAGCCGCCTCGGCCCCGCCCCCTAAAAGCCACGCCTCTATTTCGATTGGACCGGAGCTCATGAATATGCACGTTTCGAACGCTCGGCCCCTCCCTTTGCACCTGATTGGTAGTATTTACTTGTTTTTTGCACTGAGATGCTGGAGTGTTAGAGCAGCTCTGCGCTAGAAGATGAAGCCCTGCCGGACCGAGCAATAAGGATTACAGTGATTTGACTTTAGAAAAGAGAAGAGAGGACCATTATATCTGCCAGTCAACTTTATACGTATTCCAGGATGCCTCGTTCATTCCTAGTAAAGAAGCATTTCAATGCAGCCAAGAAACCGAATTATAGTGAACTGGAGAGTCCAACAGGTAATAAACTTGATGATTCTAACACCTAATAATGAAAAGTTGGAAGTTAGTTCAACTTTTTTAGTGTTTTGCAAGTCTTCGTTAAAGTTAAGACACTTAAAAAGTTACTTTTATTGAATTGATCCATTGCTATTTTTTCTTGATGTCTTTATATGTAGACTAAATGTGGATTAAAACGGAATAATTGCCAACCAATCCAAATGATCCTAGTGGAAACAGTTTCTGCCGAATAAACTTAAAACTGACAAAATAGCCGTTTAATTGCATCCATTTGTATCTTATTTGACTCTTATTTGATCCCACTTTTAGGATTGTTTCCAAAGCGTCTCATTTTAAAATCCAGTGCACATGTTTTAGGATTGTTTTTTGGCGAATTATAACCTGGTATCAGTTTTGTAAAAGTATTGTCTGAATGTAACTCCATGTAAAGTTAATTAAATGTGTGCATAACATTTAACTAGAGTTTACTATCAAAGTTATATGAATGCTCTAGGGAAAGCATATCTTTAAAAAAAACTTTTTATTAGTATAAATACTCAATTTTCTCAATAAATATGGCCATAAAAGGAAAATGCATTTAAAATAGTTTCAGATTTAAGAATATAGCATATAACTTCTCAAGTATTTTATGTCAAGTACCCAAATACTGATTCCAGTGAAATAATACGATTGCATTTCCCCTTTTATTGCAGTGTTTATTTCTCCATATGTCTTAAAAACCCTCCCGGTGCCTGTTATACCTGAAGTGTTAAGCCCGGTTTCGTACAACCCCATAACAGTTTGGACTACCAGCAACCTGCCCCTGTCACCCCTGCCCAGCGACCTGTCCCCCATCTCCGGATACCCCTCGTCCCTCTCCGACATGTCCTCTAATAAAGACCACAGCGGTTCGGAGAGCCCCAGGAGCGATGAAGACGAGCGGATACAGTCGACCAAACTGTCAGACGCTGAGAAGTTTCAGTGCAGTTTGTGCAACAAGTCCTACAGCACGTATTCCGGACTCATGAAACACAAGCAGCTGCACTGCGACGCACAGACCAGGAAATCATTCAGCTGCAAGTACTGCGAGAAGGAATACGTCAGCCTAGGGGCCCTAAAGATGCACATAAGGACACACACGCTGCCGTGCGTTTGCAAAATGTGCGGGAAAGCTTTCTCCAGACCTTGGTTGCTGCAAGGACACATTAGGACGCACACAGGTGAGAAGACCACATAATTGAGCATGTGGATGTGGAAAAGTGCAGATCTTTAATGCACACCTAAAGTTCTTGTTGCATGATATGGATTGAATGCTTTTTTGCACATTTTGTAGCCAGTAATTGTGCTGGACATTGCATTGCATGATGCAGCAGTACTTCAATATGAACTGACATGACTTTTGTGTTCATTAGGTGAGAAACCCTTTTCCTGCCCCCACTGCAGTCGTGCATTCGCAGACCGGTCCAACCTCCGAGCTCACCTGCAAACTCACTCAGACGTGAAGAAATACCAGTGCAAGAACTGCTCCAAAACCTTCTCTCGCATGTCGCTGCTGCACAAACATGAGGAATCTGGCTGTTGCATTGCACACTGAGACACTCACACACACACACATTCACTAAGTGCCTCCGATCGTCAACGCTGATCTCGGATCTGCTCTTCCTGTCAGTATACTCGTGATAAACTGGATACGAAGCGCAAAATGCATCCCAAAAGCAATTTAAAAATGCACCACCCCAGGGTCTGAATGAATAAAGTGTTTGTGGAGTCATTCAGAGATCAGATTCCAACCAAGACGCTACACGCTAACAAGTAAAACTGAACCAAAACAGCCTTTCTGCTTTAAGTTTGGTTCCTGGAGAACCTTCGACACCCTCAGAAAGGAAACGGCACAAAACAAAAGACTGTTTACTGGATCCCTGGTGATCTTAATTCATTGACTAACAAGCCTTTTCATTTCAGTGTAAATGCAGATTCATGCGCCCGTCATGTGCCTTCCATTTCAACAGTATTTGCCCTGTCTGGGTCGGGTTGATGTGTACTGTACATTTGTTTACGGATACGTAATATTTGGGAGGTTTTAAACGTGTAGCCTCTCTAATAAGCAATAATTTCAAGCGGTTTATGCCTGTGACTAAATGTTAAATGGGTAACGGTCACTTTTTGTTTCTTTTTTTCTTTTCTGAGAGGTAATCGGTCAGACATTTCACACCGTAGATGGTGGCACACCAATGAGCTTGAGACCAAAGGAATAATTAATGCCATGTTTTTAAACAGGGAACAAGTGCAAAATGATGTTTTCTTGAATTAAAACTAGTATTTAAACCAGCACTCAGACATGCAATACTTTGCCATGTGCCTTTTTCATCAGGAACTTCAGAGATTTTGCCATGTAATTGTTTATCTGAATGTATATGACACTGATATGATTGTACTTTGTATTGCAAAGTGTAAATGAATGGTATGATTTTGTACAAAAAATAAAATGTACACTTTTTGAATAACTCAGCGATGGTCCATATCTATTTGGCATCTATACTCTTTGGATAGTTCATGCATGACTTTCTTTATCTGTGGAAAGAAGCTATTTATAAGAATGTTTCTTGAAGAGAAACGATTCAATTAAAGTGAATGGGGTCCAAAACAACACTACTGATAACAGTATTTTAATTTTTGGGTGAACTATCCTTTAAGCTTTTAACACTTGCATCCAATAACAATTAGCCCAATGTTTACATGTGTATAGTCTTTGTAATGATATGCAAATGAGAAGGCGCATAACGGCACATTAACAGGAACGTTTCTTACCACAATCTCATGAAAAGTACTGTGCTGTTGAATCTGTTGCTAAAGCATGCTAATTTCTTTCTTTTTTTAAAAAATCTGAATTAACAGTTAAAGTTTAGAAATTACAATTAAACATGGTCAAGGGTGATGGAAAGAGCTGGTTTTAATATGGTTTGACTCATTCCCACAGTTAACTTGCATTGTGGGAGCTCATCAAAGTGCAGTTTAAGTATTTCATGCTACAAATGTGTTTGCAGTTACTGTGACAGAAGAAGGAAAGAGCAAGTTGTATGAACTATCATTAATTTAAAAGTCACGTTGGTGGAGATGCCATTTATGTTCAGGATTCTAAGTTTGTCAGAACCAACTTGAAAAGTCATGGAAATTAAGTGGTCAAAAGATGTGGGAACATCACAAGATGTAGAAGTTTTGTTGTGCATCTCAATGAAATGTCCTCATTTTAAAGTCAGTGGTTTTGTGCCCACATGAACCTGTTCTTGCGAACCTGTTCGGCTCCCAAACGAATCCCAAATGTTACACCTCCTCCCTATGTTGATCTCACTTTGCTGCCAATTTCTTTGAAGACTCCGGGTCTCTGAAGAAGCCACTATAGCAAAGCCAGACTGGCTCTCGCACATGTGAAAGTCCTTTACTGTATTATTACTCAGCAACCTCACAGTACACAGTGGGAACTCACAGGACTTGCGCAAACCAGCGGGTTTTCAAACATTCAGCTACTGAATCTAATTTTGAACTGAAGTAAACAGCTGTTAACTCCTTTGCAAAATCACCTAAAAATACACATGAAAGCAAAACTGATGCTATTGGCTTATTTAACAAACATTCCTGATCTTATAGTGAATGATAACCAGTATTCCAATGATACATTTTCATTTATAAGCACTATTCCAGGTGTTCACCATGACACACCTCAGGACCCCCTGTGATGCCATACAGGTGTTCACATATCTTGTGGCTTTCTGGAAGTTCAAATAAATATTATGACTTTTTGTGCATAATATTGGCAGATTATTATCATAACAAAACTTGGCACATTATGTAGCGAATATGTTTTATAGACAACACAAAATCAAATATGTGGCTTTTAGTTCATCTATCAGCTTTGAGGTCATCAGTAAACTGTTCTTGTCCAATTTCTTTCAGTCGTCAGGAAAACGTGTGACAGAACCTGCTTCTAATGCAATTTGCAAGAACACGTTCAAATGGTTCTAACTCTCTGCTCTTTTGTCACATGCTCATTGAACTTTTGATACCCCACGTCATGTCAGGCCTCTCCCTCACAAGACTACCATCACCATGGCTCGAGGACAGATCTGACAAGGTTACAAAGGAAGTACATTATCTTTGTTAGTCTCTCTCTCTCTCTTTGCAACCTGCTGACTTCACACTAATGCAGCGGCTCCTGTAAACAGAACAGATTCGATTAGAAAGCTGGTTGAAGGCCTGTTTGTTCTGGTTAGTGTGTGATAGAAGAAGCCTGACCTGAAGAAAAAGATTCTTCTCTTAGTAGCCTGAAAGGTCCATTCTATTGCTGTTAAAGGAATAGTTCACCCAAAAATTAACTTTCTGTCTTCAAAGGAATAAAAAAACAAACATTTTAATATTTTTTTTTTGCACAAATGAATGGGAACTGAAATTTTCAAGCTTCAGAAAGGACCATAAAAGTAATCCATATGACATGCACTATATTGCAAGTCATCTAAAGTCATATTATAGATATGTGTGAAGAAATTAAATTTTTTTATTCACTGAAAAATAGGTCACTATTAACTGGAAATAGACGTTAGTAGATCTCCAAACTCCAAAGACAAAAGTGAGTCACACACACACACACACACACACACACACACATATATATATATATATCTGAACAGAACAGGAGATATTTTGAGGAATATTAGTAACCAGTTTCGGTAAGTATTGATCTCCATTTTATAGAGTGAGTGAATGAATGAATGAATGAATGAATAAATAATAAAATAAAATATAAAATTCAATAAAATAAAAAATATGGAGACATTTTTCAAATTGCTTCTTATTTGTTCAACAGAAAAAAAGAAAGCCATACAGGGTTTGGAACAACATGAGGGTGAGTAAATGACCTAACTTTCATTTTTGGATGAACTGTCCCTTTAAGATGGTAGTTGGATTCCAACCTGCTGGTAATACCAGCTTAAGGTGGTTGATGTTGGTATTTGGAACATAGTAAGCATTTTTGTCCACCTAATAACCCGCCTGAACCAAACTGTGTTCCAAAACACAGATACTTAACCAATTAGCTGGATTTTCCAGAAGCGAAGGACACTTGTATTCCTTGGTTTTTATAGCAACATGCATGCTAAATCTACATAACACTGAAATGCATGAGAATAACTAATCAATACAGTATGTTAGAACAGTGATTGGTCCAAAAATAAATAAATAAATATAATAATAATAATAAAATAAAATAATGAAGAGTAATTAGACCTAACATTTTCCTAAAGCCAATAGCTGAATGAATCTAATTAGCTTTCAGTGTGCAAGTAGCCACATTACTAACCAAAAACAATACTTGTGTCAAATCACATTTGCACATCAGGAAAAAGGGAAGGAAAGAATCCGAACATCTAGACATGTTTGTGCTTGCTTCTTAGGCAAATATCATTACAATCTTCTGCTAACCTAAGATGTCTGATCTATCATGTGATGAGAGTAGGACGCTCACATGCTTCTAAATCAATTACAGTCAATATCAACACAATCATATGCCAGATCCAAGGTAATTTGGTTTGATGACCTACAAGATATCTACCATCCATGTGAGAGTTTCATAACTCCAGGACATCCATACAAAGTACAAATCTATATATAAATTATGTTTTAATTATGTTTCAAGAGAAGAATATGTCCTTTGTGAACATTATCTATGGATTTTATGCTAAAATGTTTTTCCAATCAAAACGCCAATCTTGGATTTGAAAGCACCAACTACCATATTCAGCTACACAACATTAACATGCTGGTGTTTATTTCTAACATATTATGTCATAAGGGATTTAATTTAAACTGAGCAAACATTAAAGCCTTATAGTACACTACATCTTTCAATTTACAATTGAAGCTAATCAGTTCGTTAGAAAATGATTGTTTTTCTTACACCATGCAGGCAAGTGGCTGATTGTTGTTATTAAGTCTAATGAAACACAATCTAAGGAAAGAGATTTATTTTTAGCTTATTAATGAAGTTGGTCATCCAGGATGAATGACTTTAATTTCCCACCCATCTATGACTGTTATGATGTTTTCACTGCTATTACATTAACTTATTTTATATTGCTTACAAGGATGATTATCTCCCAACACACATCACTAGTGCTTGACTAGCCTCAGTTAACGTACCTCCAGGACTCTGGGTAGCGCTAGTGTGTCAATGCCAGACACGAACTCTCTATAAAATTTAGCGCAATTGTTGATGCACAGCTAGCGTTTATAGATTTGCTGGTTTGCAAACGTTAAAAAAAACAATATCATGGATACACATAAGAGAAGCTTTATGCTTTGGCTGAGTCGTATGCAGAGTTGGGGTAAGTTTTAAACGTAATGCATTACAATATTGCGTTACTCCATTTAAAAAAGTAACTAATTGTGTTACTTTGTTACTTTTTATGGAAAGAAATGCATTATGTTACTTTTGTGTTTCTTTTTGAAATCTGGGCTGGGCTTGCTTATTTGTTTTTTAATAACAAAAAGCCGAAAAGTTCCGCTTTTGGCAACTTTTTGGCCCTTTTGCACCAAAAATGAAAATAATAAGCCTGCACCTCACTCCCAATTCAACTTCTTATCAACACGGTGACTGGAAAACGTTACTTATTTGAAGAAGTAACTCCGATATTTAGATAAATAGTAATGCGTTACTATACTAGTTACTTGAAAAAGTAATCTGTTTATATAACTTACGTTACTTGCAATGCATTAGAAGTAACTTACGTTACTTATTTGAAAAATTAACTTGGACAGTTAGTTGTAAATTTAATAGTAATGCGTTACTTTACTAGTTACTTGAAAAAACTCATGTTACATGTAATGTGTTCACATGATCAAGCCAGACACCAAACTAAACAGGTTTACCTTTTTCTGCAAAATCTATTCACATTATGTTTTGTAAAACATGCAAGCTGGATATACAATATATCTAACTTTATCAGAATATACACAGTACATTTACGTAATAGCAATATATATTATATAGTAAGCAGCATATACTATATAGTAAGTCTCAACTGCCTGATTTTTTATTTTGTCACAAAATTTAGCTATATTATTGCACAGCTCTTTATATAAAGTTGGATATATAAGTATGTTCAACTTTATCTGCATACATACAGTATACTCGTGTATGGCGAAATATTGATTGTATTGTCACAAAATGTAAACTCTATTATTGGTCAGCTCTAATCTTCTAAATGCGACTATAAGGCATGAAAATATTGAGATATTATAAATATTAACATCATGATTTTCTGTAAAGTTGCTTTGAAACAATGTGTATTGTAAAAAGTGCTTTACAAATAAGGCCTATAACAAGAATTTTTTATTGTTAGGATGACAAATTTAATTTTGAAAATGACCAAAATTGTATGTATTTATTTATTTTTATTGCAGCACTTAACCTGAATAGTTTTAGTGCAAAAACCATTAGCCACACCTAATGTTCGAGTCAAACCATTAACCGCTTCAACACTCAGCAGATTCAAAACCTAGCAAACTGATTGGACCCGTCAACTGCAGATCAAATAGGCTCAAGTAATGCTTAAAATCCCCTTCAGAATGAATCGTGTCTGTTGCCAAAACTATCCTGAAATCAAGGCCTATTCCAAAACAAAACAGAAATGGGAAGTGATCGATTTACATTTCACAATCAAGCCAGTACCTGCATTTAGCTTCATAGTCTTTAACCATGGAGACAAAAGAATCTGGAACAAACAAGCCTTAGAAAATATCCACCGCATGATGGTATTGTAGTCAAAAAACATGCCCGAACAGCACCAACCCACCAGCACATGAGGCTCAAATAAACACGGCTGGATATCAGATGTGCCCTTTCCGAGGACCATTTATATAAGCTCTTAAAATGCATTCATGCATTCTGATTTCCAACGCGATGCCGGTAAATGTAAAATCCACATATGGCCCTGTCAACCGAAGCACAGTGAGACACAAAATATGAACCTGTCACTGTGATTGCTTGACCAGGTCGGTGTCGGCTTTTGTCATTTTACTTTCACAAGTGAATGTTGCTCTGAATCAGTGCAGTCGATGAGACGTGCATTAATATATACTGAGGGTCAGAAGGTCACATTGTAAGCTGTAGACTGTTTTTATGATCTTATACACCATGTCGTATCCAGACTCGATGTGATAAAGTGATAAGCGATAAAGCTATCTTTTCCATGAAAGTCAATTCTCTGTCTAACAGCATGTAGCACCGAGCAACAAGATGTTTTGTTAGTTGTGTTTGGATCAGTATAGCTTCGCCCAAAATGAAATCACATTCATCTAAAATCCACAAAAAAACTAAATAAACAATAAATATGTTCTGACTGGTTTTGAGTGTGTTGCATCACACTTATCTTTACTGTCACTTTTCATACATTTAATGCATCTTCCCTAATAAAATATTAACTTCTTTTTAACTTGTTAAAATTGTACTGACCACAAACTTTTGAATACGTATATATACAGTGTATATATATATATATATATTTAATCAACATTTCTATCTTGTTGCAGGAATGCAAACTTATGCTAATAAACTCTAATGTTCAGGTGGATTACTTGAGTAAACATGACTAAAATTGCTGACTGAATCAACTCTAGCTACAGTCATTCTAGCGGCTGGCAAAGCTAAAAATACACGGTTCAGATGTGCTCCAGATTGTGTGTTTGTGTGTGATGTAATGTTTGGTGGTGTTGTGTGTTTGTAGCGTTGTGTCTGCTGAGTAACAAGGGTCTGTCGGGTCCAGCTGTAAGATCTCTGACTCAGGAGGATGTGGCGCAGACGCTCTGCTCCCCCGCTCCCTCACGCCGAGCTCATGATTGTGTGCCCTGAGGAAACACCACCCGCGCCAGATCAGTCCTGAGCATTGTGTAAGTCAACAATCAAAAGGGAAAAGCCTGGAGATCCCATCCTTGGCTTGAGATTTATTGGTCTTTCAAGGGAGCACCTTGACAAAAAATTCCTACACAGTTTTATCGGACTGCAAGTTGATTAAAGATTTTATTTGGAAGAAGTACATCATGGTGATTAATTAATTTATATATATATATATATATATATTAACTGTTCATAATTAAGAATTCTGGTTAATAATATAAAATATTTATATATAACAATATTTAATAATATAAAAATATTTTACTTTCAGTTAAATATATTACAAAATATCTATAATATAGTATAACATATAGTCTAGATAGTCTTGATTTTTTTCACATAAATGCAAAAAAGTCTAAGATGGTTTTTTTCCCAAATTCATCACAACCAATTTGTCTCAATATTACAGTGCTTTACTTTCAGTAAAAAAAGGGAAATCATACTTTTATACTTTTAAATTTTACAAGCAAAAAATAAAAGTTTTACGAATTTTCCATCTGTGCAAGTGTTGCTCGCAGCGTTCAGGCGTATGTAAAATGGAAACTGCATTGTGAGTCACTGCACAAGTTTTGGGAGTGTTTCAACAGCCCCGAGACAGGAATGATATCTGCTGGAAGGTGATGATAATAGTAACATTATAGTGCACTTCGGGGACTTTTGAACATTCAGAATGAATGAGCCAAGCATTTCATTCTTCTTCAGCTCTGTTTTTTCCATTTGAGTCACCTTTTTTTCCTTTCTCTCTTTATGCCTGCGGTTGGGGGTCATTTCTGATCTCCCATCACTTGGCAAGCATCCGCTTTGGATGATTTTTCCTTAATATGAGAAAACGCTTTGCACAACACCTGATTCACTCGCACTAGTTCTTTGCGCAATTAGTTCGAATTAAATCAACAAAATTGTGTAATTAACAGGGTATTCCATGTGTGTTTACATAGTCGGCGATGGGCGCTTGAATGGTAAATTACCGAATTTGTTGCCTGAAAGCATTTCTGGGATGCAAGATTTCAGCCGTTGAGGCGGATATGAGGCCAGACACACTCACAGAGAGATAACATCAACCTGCACTCCACTAGTCTCTGCCTCTTGCTGATACGGGTGTGTTATCTGCTCTGGATTAGTTCAGAGGTCTGGTGAACTGCAGAGGTTTAGTGCAGCTCGCTGCCAAAACTACAGACAGACCAAAATGGACACTTCAGAGTGATGTTAAGATGCTGAGCACACTCTCTGAAAAAAGTTACTGGGGTACCTTTTCATGTACACTTTAGGCACTAGTATGTACACTTTATGCACTAAAATATACATTTAGGCACTAGTATGTACACTTTAGGCACTCATATGTACACTTTGGGCATTAGTATGTACTTTTAAGGTACTAATATGCACTCTTTAAGGTTAAATAAGGTACAAAGGTGTACATTTTTCAAAAGTACAACCCCAGTGAAAGCTTTTGAACCTTTTTTTTCTGAGTGAACATTCAAAATAGGGTGTCATGTCAAAAACTTGTTTTTCAAATTGTCATTTATCTTTTTAAACAAGAAAGTAGCCATATTCAAGATTTGGGGGACAATTTTTTTACAGCATACCAACCACTTAGCAACACCCTAGCAACCACCTAAAAAACACATAAACACACTACTACCCACATAGCAACCACTTCATAACAACCAAGCCCACTCAGAACACCCTAGCAACTACCTAGCAATGCCCTAGTGACCACTCAGAACACCCTAGAAACTGCCTTGAAACCACCTAGGACACCCTTATAACTGTGCAGCAACCGCTTATTAACAACCTAGCAACCATTCAGAACACCCCGACAACAACCTAGCAACCACTCAGAACAATAGCAACGACCTAGCAACCACCTAAAATACCCAAACAACCACCTAGCAACAATATAATTTGTTAACTTTAACATCTAGCCACCATCAAGAACACCCTAGCTACTGCCTAGCAACCACCTAGTGCACCCTTACAATCCCACAGCAACAACCTAGCAACCACTTAAAACAATAGCATTGACCTAGCCACCACCCAGAACTCCCTAGAAACCACCTAGCAACCACCTACAACAGGCCAACAACCATGTAGCAACAACCTAGCAACAATATAACAATATAAGTTGTTAAATTAAACATCTAGAGATCATCAAGAACACCCTATCAATCACCTAGCAACTGCTTAGCAACAACCTAGCCCACTCAGAACACCCTAGCAACCACCTAGCAATGCCCTAACGATGACCCAGAACACCCTAGCAGCCATTTAGCAACCACCAACACCAACCATCATCAACCAAAACCCTAGCAACCATCAAGAAACCCAGTAACCACACAGATAATCTGGTTAAGGAAGAATTTGATTAGAAATATTTGCGTTCACATTGAGATCTCTGATTTTGGCAAATCAAAGATGAGTTTGAAACTAAAGGTGACAAATGTCAGATCACACTTAAAGAAATATCTGAGACTTCAGCAAAGGTCTCCATTTAAACTCTTTGGTGTCTCGGATAAAAATTCCATAAGTTATGATGCTTCTTTCCTCTGGTATGGAAGTAGATCAGCTTGTGTATGAATATATTAATACATCAATACATTTCTTATCTCCATTACATCCCAATCTAAGGAGGGGTTTGTTAGAGGGATCCATATCGGCCAGATGACGTGAATCAAGAAGACATCAATGAAAAGATAAATTGGCTTGTTTTGGCTCTAGAGCCAAATGCAATAAAAAAAAACTCACGTTCTTACTGTTTAAACATTCTGCAGTTGAGCTGAGCATCATAAACCCTCAGTGGGGTTGCAGCACATTACAGCAGACGGACGGATGGGAGAGTTACGGTGTCTTACGAGGACGCTGAACATCAAAGAGCCGCGGCATGGACCTGTGACGCTCTTGTCTGATAGCAGGCCCTCTCTGTCTTTCTCTTAATCTCTTACACTGATGCTCTTCAACCTCTTTAATGATGTCTGGCCACGGCTGGAATCCAGACCTGATAATCCTGACCGAACCCTAGGAATGTGTGTGCAGAGAAAAAAGAAAACAGCCATGGATGCGCACAAGTTGAGCTTAGCAAGTGCTTAGGCGATCATCGCTATTCATATTGAGTTAAAATTTGAACAGACACTTCCCTTAAATATTAAACCTCTTTTCTTTAGAAAATGTAAAAGTCTAGCTATATGTAGACATATTTCCCTTCCATAGGTCAGTGATGGTATCAGATGCTATTATTTTGATGGACACCATAGTACTGTTTGATTAGCCCATTCATATACCATGAAGTGTTCATCAAAATTCAGAACTGAAGAATTGCCTCTCTTTAAATTCACAAGTGTGATTTGGAGTCGAAGTGGCCCACAGGAAGTTGAATTGGAATGACAGGAAGAGGAATTTACTGAATTGCAGTTCAAAGAATTTCAACACAATTGATGCATTCTGGGAAATTAAATGCTCTTCCACTCTTCTATCATTCTGTCTCATTATGTCTATCATTATAACTAGTGTTATATCTTTCGTTATATCGTTATATCTTTCATTCTATCATTATATCTATCGTTATAACTTTCATTCCATCATTATATCTATCGGTATATCTTTCGTTCTATCATTATATCTTTCATTCTATCGTTATATCTTCAATTATAACTTCATTATATCTTTCATTTTATCATCCTATAGTTATATCTTTTATTCTATCATTATATCTATCATTATATGAGTATATCTACACTCTAAAAAATGCTGGGTTAAATATAACCCAGCGCTGGGTTAAAAAGGGACAAACCCAGCTATTGGGTTATTTTGACCCAGCTATTGGACTGTTTTGACCCAGCTATTGGGTTGTTTTGACCCAGCTATTGGGCTGTTTTGACCCAGCTATTGGGTTATTTTGACCCAGCTATTGGGCTGTTTTGACCTAGCTATTGGGTTGTTTTGAACCCAACCGCTGGGTCAAAACAACACAACCGCTGGGTTTGTTCCTTTTTAACCCAGCGCTGGGTTATATTTAACCCAGCATTTTTTTAGAGTGTATTGTTATATTTTTCGTTCTATCGTTATATCTATCAGTATATCTTTCGTTCAATCGTCCCATCTTTCGTTCTATCATTCTATCTTTATTTCTTTTATTTTAACTTTCATTCTATCATTATATCTATCATTCTATTGTTATCTCTCTCTCTCTCTCTCTCTCTCTCTCTATCTATCTATCTCCATACATGTCCTTACATGGTATTCAAATAGTACTATGAGTTACTTCAAAGAATAACATGACATGGTTAAGTTAAAAAATAATAGCATTGTACTTCTTTGTAAAATCTGCTGGAAACACACAAGACAGGTGGAAATTACATTCACATGTGCAAACCGGTTGATTGAAACTGTCCATTGCAGCCACTTACATCTGCAATGTGAGTATTTGGATAGTTAAAAGCACCATTTAACCATCCACCATCAAAACACACACACACACACACACACACTTATCTGAGCCTGCCAAGGGCTGCAACTCGTCTGCAGTAATGCGCCTCTTATGTTGGAGAGCAAAAGCTGACCTGGTCCTCTTTGCTGTGGGTCTGTGGGTTTTGGACTTGGGAACAGGAACTCCCAGTACAGACAGAGTGTCTGCGAGCCCCAGCGCCCGCTCCACAGAGGAACACTTTGTTCACCGCCACCAAGGAAAACTTAAGACAACAAAAACACACACATTCTGGAAAAATGAAAACTTGAGAAGGGCCCCCTCAACCTTTTCTTTTCCTCCTCCTCTTTTTTTGAAATCATTTGCTTGGCATTCAATGATAAATACTATCTCCCTCGCCTCCAAAGGGGCAACAATAACAGAACCGGGGGGAAAGTGTCCAAACGTGAAAACTGCGGCTAATGAATGAATCTGAGTGGAACATAATGACTCGTAACTCAACGATGAATGATATCCAATTGGGTTTGATTTACTGTGTTAAGAACAGAAGGCCTTGGTTAGGGAAAACAGAACACTAGAAGACTTTCTATGGCTTGTCACAGTAACTCATAAGCGGTGCATGTCCTGTCGACAGGAGGGGGTGAACAGAATAAAACGCCTGTTTGCAATACACCATTATGCATCTGATTATAGTTTATTTGGAGTTTGACTGCTTAGGTTACATTATAGCAGAGGCATATGGAGTGATGACTGAATGTACAACTATAATTATAACAGTCACAGATGCTAGGTAGCATGAGAAAGTGTCATGGTGTAGGGTTTACAGCATCTGTGTGCAACACATTGAGCAAGTTCAAATCCAAATGACATACAATTTCACAACTCCTCTTTCTCTATTAATTTCTAGTAAAAATGCTTCGGCAAAAATGTAATGTCATATTCATACATGTTTATATACACTGTAAAAAATGTACTGGTAATCAATAAATTGTAAGGACATTTCTGCTAACAAGCAAAATTCAAAATACAGGTAAAATCTGTAAAAAAAAATCAATACGGAAAATTCCTTAATATACAAATATACAAATGTAGATTTTATAATAATTTTTAAACAATTTGTTAAAAAATATTTAATTAAGTCTATATACTATATATAGATATATATACTTTTAAATAAAACTATTTATTTATATATTTATAGATATTTATACATACATACACAATAAACTTTGTTTTATAATGAATTGTATAAATTATAAATTTACTTATAATTTACTTTTATATATATATATATATGATTTATTAAAATTTTTAATTAATTAAAATTTAAATATATTTACATTTTTTTACATATTTATACATTTTATGTATATTTTATTTTTACATATTTAAATATACATTACATTTTCATTTTATATGTAATTTATAAATTACTAAATTAAATTTGATATAAAATGTTGTGTGATTATGAATATATTCATCACAAATATACTGTATTCATTTATAAATTATAACTATAAAATAGCTCACCGTTTTTACATTTTCAAAAGGCAACACTTGTCACTGTGATGCTGCAGTGCTGCTATGCATTTGCTAAAGGTGTTTGGTTTCTTAGCAACCACAAT